>NW_007247324.1:18980-85080 GCF_000164805.1 Carlito syrichta | reverse complement strand
GGCCCCCGCCCCGCCCGGGAGGACCGAGGCCGCCGAGCGGAGCCCTCGCAAGCCCGGGAGTGTAAACAAAAGAGAAAGCATGAATGGGGAGCCGGAGAGACAAGTGTGTGCCGCGCTGCCCCCGCCTTGAGCGGGGCCCGCCGCTGCCCGGCCCTCCTCCCCACCTACTCACGGGCGACCCGACCTCGTGTTTTTAAACAGTTTTTCCTCGTCTTTTCCATCCTCTTTCGTGATTCTCCCTCAGGGCCAGGTGAGGACGTTGACGGGGACCCGGCCCCGGTCCTCCTGCTCCGTCTCTGACGTTCCCGGTCCTGCCCATCGCCAAGCTGCGTTTGGCAATATCAGATATCCGCGCTATTTATTTTTACCTAAGGAAAGCCTCCAGCTCCCTCCCCACTCCCAGCTGCCCGCACCCCTCCCCGCCCTCGGCTCGCCCTCCACCTGGCCTGCCGGGGGCCCAGCCGAGCCCGAGACCCATGGACGAGAGCCCCCGCGCCACCGGGCACCGGGTCCGCGTCGCCGTCCTCGGGGCTGCCAGCGCTTCCTGGAAGTCCTGAGGCTCTCGCAGTGCAGTGAGTTCATGCACCTTCTTGCCAAGCCTCAGTCTTCGGGATCTGGGGAGGCCGCCTGGTCTTCCTCCCTCTTCCTGCACGTCTGCCGGGTCTGCGCCTCGCCAGGCCCCGCCGTCGCCTCGGCCGCCTCCTCCGCGGCTCGCAGATGAAGATGCGCTGGCAAAGGGCTCTGGTGGCCCTGGCCCTGCTGAACTTCGCCACGGCCAGCCTGGCTCTGTCCACTTGCACCACCTTGGACTTCGGCCACATCAAGAAGAAGAGGGTGGAAGCCATTAGGGGACAGATCTTGAGCAAGCTGAGGCTCACCAGCCCCCCCGAGCCGTCGGCGATGACCCACGTCCCCTACCAGGTCCTGGCACTTTACAACAGCACCCGGGAGCTGCTCGAGGAGATGCAGGGGGAGCGAGAGGAAGGCTGCGTGCAGGAGAACACCGAGTCGGAGTACTACGCCAAGGAAATCCATAAGTTTGACATGATCCAGGGGCTGGCGGAGCACAGTGAGTCCGGATTCCCGTGGGGGTGTCTGCTCTGAGGGTCTGTCCTGGAGGAGGGGGCTTCTGAGAGGGGCCCCCGCGTGGGCTGCACCACAGCCTCGGGGCTGGGCTCTGCCTTGGCCCTTGGGCTGGGGAGCGGGTGGGGAGGGAGACGGAGCCGCTCGGTGAGAGCCAGGCTCCTGGGAGGCAGGGAGCCCTGCAGCCGCGCCTCACATCCCTGATGAATCTTAATCTGGAATGACATAGTGCTGTCCGGGGAAACGTGTGTCATCCACATGCGATCGTGTTGAGGGCCGTAATCATCTGGGTGCCCTGAGGAAGAAGGCGCTCTCGAGAGCCCTTGCGGTTCCAAGAGCCTGGAGCATCCGGCTTCTGCCTGCTTCTCACACTCACGGTGACACGTCCCCAATTCCATTTTTCCAGTTCTTGGGACGAAGAGTACCTGCCCCCTAAGTTCGCGTCTGTCGAGCTTTTTGAAGCCCAGGCAAGAGTCAGCTTTTGTTGCCGGGACCCTTGGGTCTCCCTGACCCACATGACCCACGTGGGCTGTGCAGGGGGAGAGCGTGCATGTATGTTCACATGTCTGTGTGCTTTCAGGCACCGTGTAGTCTTGTGTCGTACAGCAGAGAGATCCATGGGCTGAAAATGAGCACCTCCCCCCCAGGCTGGTGGACTCGGGGACTGGGCCGCGACCTGGATGCGCAGGGACAGGCAGGCGTGCTCTGTGTCTGTGTGTCACAGGGTGGGTGCTGCGGGGATGTGTCTGGGAGCGTGTCTGCCTGGGGGGCCCCGTCTGCACAAAGGAGCTGGGTGCTTCTGGGTGAGACGCCTGTGTGTGTTTGCACACGTGTGGAAGTCATGTGTGTTTACTGAACAGGGATTTTTAAAACCTCAATACGGGAGAGAGAAACTTGGCAGATGTTGGGAAACTGACAGCCCAGGAAAGAGGAATGTGAGCCACTCGTGGGCCAGGGACTCGCCGCTCTGTTTGCTTTTCCTACCAGCAGGTGTCCCCACCGCCCTGGCTGGCACAGCCCGGGCCACCTGGGAGTGGCAGTGCCCGGAGTGGGGTGGGTGGGATGGGGTGAACAGCAGGGCTGAGGAGATCCTGCTAGAGAGAAGGGCAGAAGTGGGTGCTGATGGCGGCCCAGTTCTGGCCGGAGGTGCCAGAGGCCTGCTTGGGAATGGCCCACGCCAGGCAGAGGAGCCTGTGGTTCCTGGCCAGGGGTCCCACCCCAGTTTCCTGTGGCTGCCTGGAGTGCCCTTCCTTGGGATGTGGCTGCTGAGTGGGGTGGAGGCTGGAGGCCGAGGCTCGCGCTCCCTGCTCATGGTCCTCTGGGTGGAGCTGGCACACCGTCCTCCAGGGGCCCACTGTTACCAGGGCACCCTGCAGCCAGATGGCCGAGCCACCAACTGTCTGGGCAACCATCAGGGCAGGAGACAGTGGCCACACACATTGGAAGAGGGTTGCAGTCTGAGGTCAGTAGGAGAGATCTGACGAGAGTCCGGGGAAGAGGGCAGGACTCAGACCTCAATGGTCCGGGTCAGGAGGAGGAGCTCAAGGGAGGAGGGCTTCTGAGTCACACGGTCCCACCCCGCGTAGAATCCTGAGCTGAAAATGAATGAGCCAGATGGACACGAGGCCACACAGATGCAAGTAGATCTTGAGTCTGTGCAGAGACTCAGGACGCAAGTGGTGGACAGCCTTGGGAAAAGCCAGGGCAGCTTCCGGCCTGCAGCTCCAAGACCCTACAAATGTGGCAGATAGGGTGGCTGGGTCTGCAGAGAGCAGCAGTCTGGCCCGGGGCCACTCTGCCCGGGAAGCAGCATTCAGGCCAAGGAGGGGCAGGCACCTGTGGGACACAGCAATGCTGCAGAGGCTCACGGGTACACACAGGAAGCTGGCCCAGATGCCACAGCTGGTGGCGGTGGCGCCGAGGCTGAGCAGACGCAGACTTGGGCCCACCAGCAGCTGGTCAGGTGCTGAGCCCGCCCTGGGGAGGCAGACACACCAGCCTCACTAATTATAAAGAAGGCTGTGGGCAGACGCCGAGTGGGAGCTGAGAGCCAGCATCGGAGGCTAGGGCAGGGACGCCTGTCCTTAACTCTGGGGGCAGACAGGGGTGGCTCCAGGTCTCGGTGGGGGCGGGGGGGAGGCAAGAAAGGTCTGGATGCCAGAGCTCCTGCAGGGGATGAGGGGAGAGGGTCAGGTCCTCTTCCACGTTTCCTCACTCCCGGCCACCTCCCTCACCCAGGGGACGGACACTTGCAAGGAAGTGACAGAAGGAGCTAGGTTCCAGGAGGGGAAGGTGAAAGGAGGAATACTTTTCAGCATTGTAGAAGAAGGGGCGGGGCGGAGAGAAGGGCCCATCCCCTGTCTCTGCCCTGTCACACTGACACCCTCATTTCCCTAGTTTGCAGAGGCATGGATTTATTAGGTAATTTGTCCCAAAAGAGCAGGACCTCTAACCTGGGCATTCTGCATGCAGAACAACACATGCCGAGTGTGAATGTGTGTGTAAAGTACACACTTTAAGTCCTACCTTTAACCTTTAGGGTTCAGTAGAACTTTGATTTACAACGTCAGTGAGTCACATGTTGTGAACCAAGTGGGAGGGGCCGGGAGTTATGATTTTAGTTACCAGGTGGCAGGTCACATAGGAAGATCTGGATTTGTCTTTCCTTAGCTCTGCCTGGTTTTTTGCCCGGGAGAGTCATTACTGTCACAAAAGTTTTCCCAAGTTTCATGAAAGGATTTTCTCTGTTTACTGGAGGTTTCCTTTCTGAGCCTCAGTTTCCTCAGCTATAAAATCAGAGATAATTTCCCAACTCGCTTTCAGCTGAAAGAACATTCTGATTGCATCTGGGCTGGTTCCCCAGGGTTTCTGCTGGGAGGTCGAGAAGACTTTGCAAGCCCCTCTGTCATTCTCCAGGACTTTGCTTTGGGAAGTGGGTAGAGACTCTCTCTGTCCCACTTGAGGGGAAGGACACAGCTTCCTCCTTTGTCACCCTCTTCCCAGGAGAGCACCAGTGCAGTGTGGCTTTCCCTTCTGGCTCATGCTTTTCTATGTTGGAGAATTATGTTCTCAGGCAACAGAGGCACCACACACCCAGCGTTCCTGAGCACATAGAAAACTGCATATTTTAACCTTTCTTTTCTGTCTGTGAAATGTAGATTTTGGTCGTCCTGAACATCATTGTCCTAAGGGCCAGTGTCCTCCGCACAGTGGAGGTCAGTGCTTCTCCAAGTGTGGTCCGTGGAAGTGTGGGATCCCAGGCCCTGCCTGCCCTTACAGTGTAGGGTCCGGGGAGTCTGGGTTTTCAACAAGCTCCTTGTGGATCCCTAAGCACACTGAAGCTTGAGACTCAGTGAACAGGGCAAGACCTTTCCTGAGAGGATTGCAGACACAGGTTCCTGCAGAGCTCAGGCAGGAAATGCAGATGACAGAGAAGAAAAGCCATGGAACAGGCACTATGACAAACTGCACAGGACACGTGGCCTTGGGGTCACGCGGAAAAGAGGGTGTGTGGCAGGGGTTGGGAGGGAACCCCGGCCCCTGTGCCCTGTAAAAGAGGCACCGCCCTCAGCTCCTGCTGAGTTTTGTGTTCAGGAATGTGGGTCCAGCTTGACTACACCTTACCACTTCCCAGAAGAGCAGAAAATCTGGATCTTTCTGTGAAATCTTCCATCTTTTAACAAGGGCTTAAAATGCAAACGGCATTCTAATTCAAAATGTTTAAAGATGAAGCATTGGCTAGGCAAGTGTCTAAGCCAGTGAAAGTTTAAACCGTGACAGCAGTGGCTTCTCAAACTTCCAGAACATCTGGAAACCATGGTTGCCTTTGCAGAACATTGTAAACAGTGGTTCTCAACCCTGACTGCATCTGGAGATCTTAAAATGTTGTGGACCCCACTCCCCCCAGTGTGGGCAGAGTCGCTGGGGAGTGGCTCCAGGCACCATCTATTTTTAAAGCTCTCCAGGTGAGTCTAGTACACAGCCAGAGTGGGAAAGTGCAGCCCCACTGGTGTATCAGGCCCGTCACTGGAACCAGCAGAAGTGATGTGTGTGAGCAAAGGCACTCCAGCAGCCCAGGTGTCCGAAAACATTTTAAAAGGCAGCTAACTAAACGTGGTCAGCTTTTTCCTGGGTTTTCCATGAATACTCCACGCGAATATATTCTTTGCTTGTTTTTTGCCCCTAGAGCAAAACTTTGCTTCCCTAAAGCAACATAGAGAAAATGGCATTCATCAATATATATTTTTCTGTGCAGTGGAAAAGGTTGGTCATGATTTATTTTGTAAAGGTGGGAACCACCGTCCAGCTCTCAGTGATACTTCTGCAAAGGCAGGCTTCCGGCCCTCGGAAGTGCCTGGTACTGGCCCTTGTTGGAGAAAAGGGTGGGACTCTGGGCCCATTTGTGGAATCCTGCCAAGTTTTGTGGATGAAACCACCTCCACTAGCGGATTCTCCCAGGTGCCTCCCAGCCTCTAGAGCCCCTGCTTTAATGACTGAGGTGTGGTCAGAAGACCAGGGTTCAAATCCCAGCTCTGCCACCTACTCGCTAAGTGACCCTGGGGAAGCCACTGCACTCTTCTCATTTTACATGTTCTTGTCTCCTTGAGGGGCTCCAGGGGGTGAGATGAGTTCATGAAAGCCTATAACACGCAAGAAAGTGCCACTCCATTTTGTCTATTTGTTTACACTCTGATTCATTCCTCAGATGACTTAAAACATCATTATTAGTCGGCAGATTTAATTGTCAAAATTATATTGACTCTTTTCTCTCCCAAGCAATACTTTTTTAGCCACTAGTTCTTGTGTTTGAGCTTTACTTGCTAGCATCAAGTTGCTCATGTCAGCAAATTCACATATGACTCAGGCCAAGACCCTCTCTGGACATCGATTTCTTCCTTTCAGCGTCCCTTCTAACTCATTGAAAAATTTGTAGATCCCGGTAGTAGAAAATGATTGTTCCTACCTCCTTCTTCAGATCTCCTTAAAATTCCTACCAGGAAGAGTTCCTCTTGGGGAACAGATATGTGACTGATAGGCTGAAGGCCGGGTGTACGGCTCATGCCTATAATCCCAATGCTTTGGGAGGCTGGGGCAGGAGGATCGCTTGAGGCCAGCAGTTCGAGACCAGCCTGGGCACCATGGAGAGACCCTGCCTCTACAAGAAAAAAGTTAGCCAGTGTGGTGGCACACTCCCATAATCCCAACTCTCAAGAGGCTGAGGCACAAGGATCGCTTGAGCCCATGAGTTGGAGGCTGCAGTGAGTTATGGTCACACCACTGCAATCCAGCCTGGGTGAGAGCTTGTTTCTCAGAAAACAAAAATGATGACCGATGGGCTAGAAGAAGCCAAGGAGGATGCTTCCTTGGGTGTCCTGAGGACTCTGCGCTCACACGTTCCCATCTCCCAGCCTGCCACCACCTGGACCCTGCCTTCACTCTCCCTGGCGGGTGCATTCTCCATTCCACTTCTCCTCGTCCCAGGAAGGAGCCCGTTGCATGGCATGGACCGACCCTCTCCTCTTGCTATTGCTGGAGGTGCTCTTGCAATGGAAGCTGTACTGGTGACAGCTACACGAAGACCAGCTCCATCAGCCCTCGAGGGGTTGCCAGTGCAAGCAGCCCGTCCACATCCAGAGGGTTTCACACGTGTAGACTTCTACACGGAGTGGCTGTCATGATCCCTCCCTGCTTCTGTCCAAAGGTGTTATGAATCCAGAACCAGTTATGAATCGGGGCCTCGTGAGCCAGCGTCCACACACTTTTCTTCCAACATCTGCCCATTCATTTCCTAAGAACCAGTGTCAGGCCCAGTAGATGGCAACTTCCAGAAATATTCACTCATCCTCTCCTGGAGCCCACTAGTGCATTTGCTGGCTTCCAGACCTCTAGTCCTTCCTGCCATGCCTGGGACTTCTTCAACACCCTGGGGTGATGGCACGCTCACTCCAGCCATGTTCCTTATGCACAGAGTATGGTCTGCATTCTTGAATTTCAAGTTCTGGCTCTTGTTGCCATTTGTGCTGAAAGTTGTTCCCTGGGTCTGAATGCTGCTCAGACACCGCTGTCAAGTGCACAGGAGCAGAGAAGCCAGGTCCTTCGCCTGTGGGTCCTTCTGCTGCCTCTGTCTTGTACACAGGGAGGCAGAGACGAGCAGGTGGCAGGGGCTGGCGTGGCACATGCTGTCCAGGAGAGACCCTGAGAGAGAAAGGGGTCCGGGTGACTGATCAGTGGGGCTGAAGAAGCATTGGCATGGCTGCTGGCCTCAGGGTGGGGGCTCTGCCATGCCCACCCTGCCCTGTCCGGTCTAAACCAGGGTTGATCAGAAATGTCCCGTAGCTCCTGCTGCTAACAGGATACATTTAACCCTCAGTCTGACACGTGGGCCTCCTCTGGTGGCCCATGGCCTTCTGTCTTGCCCTGTCTTGCTGCCAGCTGGCTGCTTGGACCCCTCCTGCTCACATGTACCTCCTCCCTGCCTCTGGAAGCCAGCAGCCTCTCTGTCCCCTTTCTCACACCTCTCCTCTGCAGAATCAACCTCACCTGCCCCCTCCTCAGGGTTCCTGCAGCACCTCCTGGGCTTCAACCAAGACCCTTTCTCTAGGTCCTATCATTGGGTCCCTGTGTTCATAGCCTCCCCTGACATCACTCCCCTTGAAGACAGGGGCTGTGTCTACGCACTCTCTGCTGGCCGGTGTCGCACCGTGCTTGGCACATGGCATCTACTCAACACGTCTGACAAATAAACAAATATCCTGATGAGCAAACATGGGCATGGACCCTCTAGCTACAAGATACGTAAGTGACAGAGATTACTGATATCTTTTAAGAATCTCTATTTTCTTTTTTCTTTTTTTTGAATTGGAGTCTCACTCCGTCGCCCATGCTGGAGGGCCATGGCATACTCACAGCCATTCCAGCCTCGACCTGCTGGGCTCCGACAATCCTTTCGCCTCAGCCTTCCAAGTAGCCAGAACTACAGGCACGTGCTACCATGCCCGGCTAATTTTTGATTTATTGTAGAGATGAGGTCTCTCCAAGTTGCCCGGGCTGGTCTCGAATCCGCGGGCTCAGGCCATCCACTCACCTCAGCCTCCCAAATCCTAGGATTACAGGCTGAGCCACCGAGCCCAGCCGCGTATCTCTGTTTTCTAAAAGAGCACGAAAAGCGGGCTGGAGAGCTTGTCGGCATTGGTTCACCAAATCCGTGGGAAGAGGGACAGTGACATTTGACTGACCGGTCTCCAGTGCCACATCCTGGACCCTGCAGCCTCACTGCTCTTCGCTCAGGACTGTGTGTGACTCTGGGGCCACCAGGAATCTCCCTCCTGTCTCACCTTTAGGGCTGAGGCCTCGAGCCTCGAGAGGGTCCCAGGGGACACCAGGTATATGTCACTGGTGGCCCCCGGTTCCTATGGGTCTCAAGGTCCCTCCTGAGCCTTGCCCACCGCTTTGCCTCCTAGACGAGCTGGCCTTCTGCCCCAAAGGAATCACCTCCAAGGTTTTCCGCTTCAACGTGTCCTCTGTGGAGAAAAATGGAACCAACCTGTTCCGAGCAGAATTCCGGGTCCTGCGGGTGCCTAACCCCAGCTCCAAGCACCACGAGCAGAGGGTGGAGCTCTTCCAGGTAAGCCCCACACGGAAGTGGGAAAGCCAGTGTCCTTGACAGAGGCGGTCTCCACTGGGCAGAGCACTGCAGACCTGACTGGAAGCTGGGCTTCTCAGAGCCTCGGTTTCTGTATCTGTGACTGCCATTAGCATTACCTAAGGTACGCAGGGTCGTCACCTCTGGGTTTCCGTTGTCCCCTGCCTGTGCCCCTGCGGTGTAGCCTATCTGTGCCACTCTGTCCTGGCCTCGGGTACTCACTGCTCTCTCTGCCCTGTAGATACTTCGGCCAGATGAGCACATTGCCAAGCAGCGCTATATCGGTGGCAAGAATCTGCCCACGCGGGGCACCGCCGAGTGGCTCTCTTTTGATGTCACTGACACCGTGCGTGAGTGGCTATTGAGAAGAGGTAGGTGGACCTCCAGGGGGAGTATGTCTTTCTTTTTTGTGAGTCAGGGTCTCCCTCTGTCGTCCAGGTTGGTGTGCCGTGGCATAATCACGGCTCAGGTGGTCCTCCCACCTCAGACTCCCAAGTAGCCAGGACTACAGGTGTACACCACCATGCTTGGCTATTTTTTTTTTTTTTTTTTTGGTAGAGATGAGATCTTGATGGGTTGCCTAGGCTGGTCTTCAACTCCTGGGCTCAAGTAATCCTCCAACCTCGGCATGTCAAAGTGCTGGATTATAGGAATGAGCCATTGTGCCCGGCTTCAGTCGAAGCATTTCAGGAGGAACCTCAGGTCCCTTGATCTTTCAAGAAACAGGGAGGAAGGCAGAATGAGAGGAGTCATAGACTGGGGTTTGGGGGTAGCTGTGGTACTGCAGCTCCTCCGTTCATACACTCAGCTAATAGTGATGGAATGCCCACTCTTGGCCAGGCCTGGGACTTGGCCTTGAACACACAGGTGAGGTTGCAGATCTCATGGGGCTTCTGCCCTGCTGGCGAGACACCTCACAAACAAGGAGACGTACGGTGACAGTGACAAGTGCTCTGAAGAGTAGGAAGAGGGTAATGCCTGACGGGCGCCAACACTGGCCACTCATGGAAGGTCTCTCAGACAAGGGAGCTGAGGCACTGAGGTCTGAGTGGTCAGGAGTTAGCTAGTCCTGAAGGTCAGGCTGAAGGCTGTCCTAAGCAAACAGCGAGGCCCAGGCCCAGGGGTTTGCTGGATTCTTGCAGCAAACAGGGTGGTGGGAGTGTAGTGAGCTGAGGAGCTCAGAGAGGATGCTGGAGCCGCATGATTTAGCGCCTGTCAGGCCATGGTGAGGCTAGGACTCAGTCTAGGTGAGATGGGAAGCCAGATGGGAGGGCTGGAAGCAGGGCTAGGGATATGGGTGAGGCGACTTGGTTTATATCCTATTTATTTATTTATTGAGTTGGAGTCTCACTCCCTTGCCCAGGCTGGAGTGCAGTGGTACGCTCACGGCCACCTCAGTGTCAACCTGCTGGGCTCCGGCAATCCTTCCACCTCAGCCTTCCAAGTAGCCGGAACTACTGATGCGCACTACCACGCCTGGCTATTTTTAAAATTTTATTTTATTGTAGAGACGAGGTCTCGCCAAGTTGTCCGGGCCGGTCTCGAACCTGCAGGCTCAGGCAATCCACCCGCCTCGGCCTCCCAAAGTGCTGGGATTACAGGCTGAGTCACCGAGCCTGGGCAGTTTACATCTTAAAAGACCCCTCTGGGCCAGTGCAGAGGCTTACACTTGTAGTCCCAGCACTTTGGAAGGCTGGGGTGGGAGGATTGCTTGAGGTCAGGAGTTTGAGACCAGCCTGGGCAACACAGTGAGACCCCATGTCTACAAAAAACAAAAAAGGAAAAGACCCTTCTGATTGCCATGCGGTCACAAGAAGAAACAGGAAGCCAGCCGGACTGTGCAGCAGTCCAATAAGAGCAGCAGGGGCTCAGCCTGGGGCAGGCGTGACGGCCATCGGGGTCACGTGGATTTGTTCTGTGTTTTGGAGGAAGAGCTGACAGCACAGTCTGAACAGGTCTGGGGTGGGAGGCCACACGGGGAGTCCCGATGACTTTTAGATCTGTGGTCTAAGCATCCAGATGGCATCGCTTGTTGAAACAGCGAGGACCTGAAGAAGGACATGTTGGTCCTGCCAGTTAAGTGAGAAGGGCTTGGCAGTCACCCAAGCGGAGCCATCCCATAGGCCTGTCAGACTCCACGTCCCAGGCATCTCACCCACATGCTCTGTTTCCCCACCCGGAAATAGGGGATGGGTCCGCCCACGTGCCTCCCAGAGTGGTCGGAAGGGTCAGATGTGTTTGAGAGAGCTTCGTGGCTTTTATTACATCACATGGGGAAACTGAGGCCCAGGGGAATTCAGTGTCCCGTCCAAGGCCATCCAGTGTGGATTAGACTTTGGTGTCTCCTGACACGTGCTCTGTGCCTCTCCATTTCTGTGACTGATAGGCGGGCTGAGGTCACACGAGGCAGTTCCCTCTGTTCCTCCTCGCCCTCTCCTGTCATCCACTGCTATGAAGCACAGTCCAAACACATGTTAGTGCCCAGAGGCCCCCAGGCAGGTGCCTGCTTCCCGGTGCTCAGTGCCCTAGACGTCTGGGTAGGTTAGACCTCCAAGGCGCTGGTCTCAACTGCTTGGCCTGTGTGCTGTTTTCAGTTTAACCAGCGGCCAACAGTCTTTTTTTTTTCAGTCAGGAGATTTCACATAAAACCTGGACTTCTGGCTTTTCTTGAAAAGCTGGGAGGTTTCCTGATAACCGCTCACCACAATGAGTCCTGGCCACCTGAAGATGGGGCCTGCATCCTCAGTCCCGGAGCCCCCCCATTCCTCACTGGTCCCGGAGTGAGGCTGGTGGTCCCATGCTGGCTGGATGCGCTTACCCACGTGACCTGCCTGGGCTCTGTGGGTGTCTGAGTTTGCGAACCTCCGTCCGAGAGCATTGTCTGGTGGCTGAGTTGGCAGTGGGTGGGCTGAAGCCTTCCCCGGTCCCAGGGGCACCCAGGACTTCCCTCCTGTCCCTGTTGCTGATCATATGGGGAGAAGCCTAGGACAGCCCATGGGGACACGCCGGCAGCCGCACCGCTGGGAATTCTGACTCAGTCGGCGCTCCGCCATGGCTGCAGAAGGGCGGGACTGGGAAATTCATCTCGTAGCTTCCCTGTCTGATTTTGATCAGCTCCACCTGGATGGCTTTGAAGCCCTGGGCACTTGAAGGCGTTCTTATTTTCACAGCTGCAGAACTCAATGAGAAGTTTGCATTGAGAATGATTTCCATTCTCCTGAGACATCAAAAAGATCATTTCGTAATAAAACCTATGGGTCCTCCGCCCACCGCCCCCACGGCTGCCAATTCTGAGGTTAGTTCTTCACTGGAACCCTCAGTTCCCACTTAGGCAGGACTGCCCACCCCTCCCACAGGGGATCTAGCACAGGCTTCTACTTGGGCAGAGTTCCTGAGGCCCTGCAGAGGGACCTGCCTTTCCCCAGGCAGCAAAGACTCCGAACAAGCCGGTGGTGGTGTGGACAGATGAGGAAACCGAGTCACCCCCGTGGTCTTGGATTCACTCAGCAAACATCCGAGAGCCTGTGTGCACCAGGTGCCCAGGCTGCATTCTGGGACCCAGAGCTGGCTGGAGCCCCGTCCAGGTCACAGGGACTTGGACCTGCCTGCCCTGGTGCTGTTGCTCACTCTGCAGCTCCTATCCAGCACCCCCGGCAGTCATCATGGCTCGGGACCAGCGGGACGCCCGGGAGGCACAGCCATTCTGCGCCTCAGTGCCTGTGTGGGCATCTTCCTTGGGGCCTCCGCTCCCCCTCTTTGTCCTTCCTCGTCCCTGACAGTGAAGAGTGTGGGAGCTGGCATCAGCTGGCTGTGTTTGATGCTGGCATCCCCACCTATTGGTCGGATGCCTTGGGAAGCCATTTAATTTCCGCGCACCTCAATGTCCTCATCTGTACAATGGGGACCATAACAGCTCTTCCTTTTTAGGATTATTATAGAGGTCATGCGTGTGCAGTCTCTGAGCAGTGCTGGCTGGGTAGTATTGTCAACAGATGCTGGTGACTGCTGTCCCTTCTGAGCCCTCTATTTAGATAGGCTGGGCTGAGCCACCTCACATGCTTGCCACCTGTACCTCAGTCCTCCCTCTCCCAACACATCTGTCTGCACCTTGACTTTCTAACTCACAGAAACACGGGACTCACTCACTCCAGGTCTCTACCAGCCAACTGGGAAGCACCTATTAAAACTTTTTTTTTTAAGAGACAGGTTATTGCTCTGTGTCCAGGCTGGAGTGTAGCAGTGTGATCATAGCTCATGGCAGCCTCAACCTCCTGGGCTCAAGTCATCCTCCCACCTCAGCCTCATAAGTGAATGGGATTTGAGGCCTGCGCCACTATGCCTGATAATTTTTGAAATTTTTGGTAGAGACAGGGTCTCGCTGTGTTGCCCAGGCTCGCTGAAGCACTGTGAATGGGAAGTATACTGTGTGGCTGCTCGGTAGCCATCTCAGCTCCTCCGACCCCTTCTTCCTGCTGCCTCAAGCCAGGAAGAGGACATACCTCAGGCCTCCCTCTCTCTTCGCGTCTTCTCTAGCTGCGGCTCAGCTGCCTGGTTAGAGTAGTCAGCCTTCCCCACTGAGCCAGCCTTCTGGAACGGATTCTTTGAGCTCAGCAGGCGTCAGTGTGTCCCAGAGGTGGCCCTGGCTTGGGGCAGAACAGATCTGACAGGGCTCTGGGACTTAGGGAAGAAAGGAACTGATTTCTAACCCGTAGGACCAGGATATCTGGGCCTGCCTGACAGTGCCCGGGCCTCTGGGTTTGTCCCATCCAGACGTGAGAAGGTGCTGAGCCGGGCTGGACGCTTTGGGGCCTTCCCTGATGACACCAGATTTCAGGGAGACACGGGGTTGGCCCCAGGGCCAGATGCTCACTCATGGTGCGTGTGCCCTCAGGAAGCCGTAGACCAATCAGCTCGCGAGAGGCTGGCCCTGAACCCACAGGGCCCATCCCATGACCCCTCTTGCACCTGGCTGCAGCTGGCTGCAGGATCACCAGAGCTTCCCTGAAGGAGTCACCCACCAGAGCAGACATGACACCAGGCCCTACCCGGTTTTCCCTGCATAAAACTTGTTTCAGTGCCAACCTTTCATTTACTTTTTATTTTTCTATTTTTTCCTCCACTTCACTCACCCCATTTACTGATTACCTGACTTCCTTGACTTTGGTTGATAAAACACAGGATTCCTCACATACTAGGAAGAGGGGCCGGAGTTGGCCTTGATGTATTCAATGTCAGTCAACAAACCCCATGCTCACTCTATCCGAGCTCATGTCATCTGGGCCTGTGGCCACAGCCTCTGCCATCTCCTCTGGGCCATGTTCTAAGCCCACAGATATCTTCCCGAGCTGCTCATTTTGGAGCCGTCCACATGCCAACTTCCTATCACAGTGAACACGGGTTCTGAAAGAACAAACATCTAAGTATACTGACCTCACCATGTCCGCGTTCCTTAAGAAAACACGGCCATGCGTAACCCTGATCTTCCTCTTCTCTCCCCTGGAATCTGTCACTTTCTCCATCTCCACGGCCCTGGTAGAAAGTCACGTCTCGACTGTTCCACGTCTGGACTCTTCCGTGTCTTGTTTGCAGGCGGCCTTGCCTCTGGCATGGACTCCTGCCTTGAGTCCTTTTGCCAGGCCTCCGTCTTGTGGCCTTTGACTTGGTGGCCTTTGAGCCCACCGTCTCCCTGCTCTGAGGTTCTCAGTTCCTCCTCTCCCTAGTCCCTTCCAGCCCCTGCCTCTTCCTCTGCCCGCCTTCAGATGGCGCTAATACCTCCTCTCCCAACACCTGGGACGCGTGCGATTTTTCTTTCCTTCCTGTGCCCTTGTCCTTTAGCAGGCAGGCGACGGTCTCCTCTTAGCACCGTCCTTTGAATGGCGACTGTTCCCGCTCTCCTCCACGATGCCCAGAGTAGACGCCCCATTTGGTTTCCATCATGTAACAGGCGGAGTGTGGCGACATGTGCGTGGCAGTCCCCTCTGGAGGCTCTTTCTGTCCCGTGACCCTCAGAACCACTGGGCTCCTAGGAGTTGTGGAGCAGAGGCCTGGCTCACCCTTGCGTGAGGGGTGGGCACAGCTCCCTGTCACAGGAGAGCTTTTCTCACTCACTCTGCCTCATTTTTGCAGAGTCCAACTTAGGTCTGGAGATCAGCATCCACTGCCCCTGCCACACGTTTCAGCCCAATGGAGACATCCTGGAAAACATTCACGAGGTGATGGAAATCAAGTTCAAAGGTAACAGAATGAGTGTGTGGGAGGATGGCTGGGAGAGTCAACGGGACAGGACGGGAGTCCCCCACCTGACCCTAAGAAAAGGAACAAGGCTCCTTCACAGAGATGCAGCAGTACGTGGGTCATTCTGCTTTGCCTGAAGCAGTGAGCGTGACTTTCCGCATGTGGCCACAGAGCATGCGTCCCCATCTGGAAGACGGTGGGATGCCGGAGAGTGGTGGGGTGTGGGTCTACCGGCCTCTCTGAGCCCAGAGAAATGGAGATGAGAGTCCTTCTCTCGTGGGGTCCTCATACCGTGAAATAGGGTAACAGATGAAAAACACAGTGCTAGAAATGCCCAATAAATCAGCTGTCTTCCCTTTCCCAAGAGAAGCAATCGTTGGCAGTCCTGAACAGGAGTACCCTGACCGTCAGGCTTTCCAGATGTCCAGGCCCGCATGACCCCTGCCTAGGAGTCGTCAGGGTTTGGATAACTGCTTTAAGGCTCAGGGTGTTTGCGTAGAGATGGCGAAGCATTGAGAGTCACTTTTGGTTTTTCAATGTATTCCCAAGGAACTTGGCCTTGACAGTCTCTGGAGTTCAGGAAAGTTCTCTCTTCCTTTCATATTCCCATTTGGGGTGACTGAGGGATGCCTGGGTCAGAGGCTTGTCTGGGAAAAGCTGCAGGCTTTTCTTGGTCCCTGGCCCTGGGCAGTCCTTTCCCCCTGCATGGGCTCTATTTCAGAGTCTTTTTTTTTTAAGCTAGGGATTTGGCATCTTGATCAGAGACGAGAAGACCTTCAGAGTCTTTTCCTGCAGGCCAGGTTACGGTGATGCCTCCAGACTCCAGTAAATACTTCTCTTGTGCATAAAGATATTCAGAAAAGGGAACTGAGACCCAGGTCTCCCCTTTGTATGACAGATCTCGTGCCTCTCCCTCAGACCCAGGACCCTCCCAGGCCTCTGTAAATGATGCTTCACCCAGCTGGTAACTGCTGTCTACAAAATCTGTCCCCATGTAGCTGAGACTCTTTCAAGTCAGTCTTTCCCTTTTCAGATAAAGTAGGTTCAGCTGGAGTCAGGTTTCCGGAGCTTGCCTGCTGAGCTGTTTATCATCAGCTCATCAGGATTTTATAGTGAAAACATTCTGACACGTTAAGTGCCATGTGACTGTTAGCCACCCTGCCCTTGTGTCTTTGGCTCCCGTTCAGGGACACCTTAAGTTACCGTCAGGACTTCTGCATGTCTTGGCCAATTCAGGTGAAAAGAGGACACTCCCACCCAAGGTTTTAAATCTAGAATCAGCCAGGCTCCGTGGCTCAGCCTGTAACCCCGCGCCCTTGGGAGGCTGAGGTGAGTGGATTGCCTGAGCCCGCGGGTTCGAGACCCTGGACAACTTGGTGAGACCTCATCTCTACAATAAATCAAAATATCAGCCGGGCGTGGTAGCGCGCGCCTGTAATTCCGGCTACTCGGAAGGCTGAGGCGGAAGGATCAGCGGAGCCCAGCAGGTCGAGGCTGCGGTGGCCGGGAGCGGCCACTGCACTCCAGTCTGGGCGACGGAGTGAGACTCCAACTCAAAAAAACAAAACAAAACCTAGAATCAAAGCTGGCCACCCAAAGGCATGTGTCAGGTGCTGCCTGGTGACCGGGACGCCTCATGGGTCTGTGAGGATGTCCAAGAAGCATCTCGGGAGGGGCCGTTCTGCCCTTAGGAGGATTTCCACCAGGGTGTCATGAGCGGATCCGAATGTGGTCACTTTCGTGGTATCCTGATTGTGGTAATGAGTTCTTCTGACACTGGTTCTTCACCTGGCTCCCCTCCTGGGCACACGGGATGGGAGGCAGCCTCCAGGGGCCCCACTCTCCTCAGACAGGAGGCCATCGTCTTCCCCGCAGGTGTGGACAACGAGGATGATCATGGCCGTGGCGATCTGGGGCGCCTTAAGAAGCAGAAGGACCACCACAACCCTCACCTAATCCTCATGATGATCCCCCCGCACCGGCTTGACAGCCCGGGCCAGGGGGCGCAGAGGAAGAAGCGGGCCCTGGACACCAATTATTGCTTCCGGTGAGCCTGGGCCCACGTGGGCACCTCCATCCGCCATGTGCCTCCGGGAGCCCGGCCCAGACTGGGGCCGTGCTCAGGGGAGCGTCCCTCATGCTGCTCACAGGCATCCCAGAAAGACGACGGAAACTCTCTTCCAGCTCTGGTTCCTGAGGGTCCTGCTGCTTTCCTGCAGCCCAGCTGTGTAGGGGCTGGATGAAGGAAGTGAGAATTCCAAGAGGAGAGAGTGTGGCTAGAGTAGTTTGGACTGGAGACACATGACTGGAGCCTCCCCATGGCTTTCACGCTGCAAGTACTTGCAGGGTGTGTCTATGTGAGCGAGATTAATGCAGGTGATTCCATGAAAGAAATGCTTAGTTCCCCATGAAGGACCCGAGGATGCTACAGGGGAAACAGGGCAGTTTCTTTACTAGATACTGTAGCTACTTCAGAAATAATTGGGTAGCCGAGACACAGAGAAAAGACACAGCTTCTTCCCTTTACCAGTTACTAAAAGGTAGAAAATGATCACATCCTTGAGTGAGTTTGAGGGATTAAGTGCTTTGGGAATTGGGAGCAAGTCAGACAGGATAACATAGTGACATTCCATCTCTGCAAAAAATAAAAACAAAAAATTAGCTGGGCATGATGGCACGCACCTGTAATCCCAGTGCTCTGGGAGGCATAGTTGGGAGGATCACTTGAGGCCAGAAGTTTGAGACCAACCTGGGCAATATAGCGAGACCCCGTGTTTACACAAATTAAATTAAATTAAAAAATTAGCCAGCCAGGCACAGTGGCTCAAGTCTGTAATCCCAGCGCTGTGGGAGGCCGAGGCAAGAGGATTGCCTGAGCCCACGGGTTCAAGATCAGCCTGGACAACATGGTGAGACCTTGTCTCTACAATAAATCAAAAAATATTAGCTGGGCATGGTGGCGTGCACCTGTAGTTCCAGCTACTGGAAGGTTGAGGTGGAAGGACCGCCAGAACCCAGCAGGTTGATGTCGGGGTGGCTGTGAGCGTGCCATTGCACTCCAGCCTGGGCGATGGAGACTCCAACTGAAAAAAAAAAAAAAAAATCATGACTGTGGTCCCAGTTACTCAGGAGGGCCAAGGCCAGTAGATCACTTGAGCCCAGGAGTTTTAGGATGCAGTGAACTACGATCATACCATTGCATGTTAGCCTGGGTGACAGAGCGAGACCTTGTCTCTGAAAAAAAAAAAGGAATTGGGACAAGGCGTTCATCCACAGCAGGCACAGGAAAGGCTTCAGAAGGGTGTGAAATTCGAGCAGAGCCTTGAAGGATGAGTGGGTTTGGGGGATGAAGGAATGAAGGAAGATGCCCTTCTGGCTCCTCCCACTTTCAGGCACTTCGGGTAGAGAGAACATGAGTGGATGTTTTGGGCTGCAGAGGGGGCCCGAGTGGAGCTGGCGAGAGTGAACGGGGAGTCCTTAGACCTAGAAAGCATGTTCTGTGAGGATTAGGCTGGGGATAATGAGGTTGGAAGGCACAGGAGAGGCAGTGTCAGGCTGCCAACTGTCCAGAGGCGGGCACGCAGCTTGCTCTGTGTCGCTGTCGGCCAGAAATGAGTGCTCCTGACTGTGAGCGCAGTGCCCTAAACCGGCAGGGATCTCTTGTCCACAAGAGGCCTGTAGCAACAGACTTGGGGTCGGGCGGCTGCGCAATTAGGCCACTGAGGACACAGGCGTTCTCTTTCCAGTCGTAGTGTTGCTTAGTATGTTGGCTTTTCATGCTCTTGCTTGGAGTCACTGGCGACTGCTAGAGCTCCAGGTATCCTGTCCATGATGAAGAACGGGGGGGAGGGGGAGAGCCAGGAGCTTTCTTCTTCCATCTGTTACTGATAAATAATCACGTAGCTTTGCCAGAACTTGCTCTCACCCCCGCATAATTCTACCTGAATGATCATTGTTGGGTCACGTGACCACCTCTACCACAAGAGAGCCCAGGAAAATGGGTATCAGGTACATTAAATTCTGTAACGGGAGGAGGCCAGGGACAAAGGCGTTGGGAGTGGTTATGAATTGGCAGCCAATAGTGTCTGCTGTGGTTCACCCTGGGAACCCACAAGAGGCCAGACTGTGGCCGATAGTTGCCTTTGGACATCAGGTATGGAAGCAGAGGCTAGATGGCCACTTGGCAAAGGGTGCTACCAGGGTTATTTCTGCAGGCAGCAGGATTGAAGGGTCTGATCATCACCTTTGGGTGACCTGGGGATCATGGTTCTCTAGAAGGATATGTCTTGTTTAGCTGAACAGCTCTAGACTTAGTCTAAGCAGCCATCGACTACAGCATACAGGCTGCATGAGTGTAGAGTCGATGCCGAGTTGGGCGCCTATTAGGAGGTAACGAAACCAGCCTCTCTATACAGCTGAGTTGGTGAGTGGCATTTAGTAAAGCGGCAGGGCCATCTTTGCCCCTTGACACTTCCTCACGCAGCAGTTGTAGCCACCGACTGTGTCGTTAGGGTCCTGGTCTTCAATACAGGAAAATGCCTCTCTTTCTTCCACCAGGGATTCCATGAGTCAAAGCACCTCCTGTGATGGCATGAAAGGACTACAGGGGAGAACAGGAGAGTGTGTGTGAAGTTTCTTTCAGGGGTGGTTTCAAGTTGACTTTCCATATGTGTTTTTTGTTGTAGCAACTTGGAGGAGAACTGCTGTGTGCGGCCCCTCTACATCGACTTCCGCCAGGATCTGGGCTGGAAGTGGGTGCACGAACCGAAGGGCTACTATGCCAACTTCTGCTCAGGCCCCTGCCCATACCTCCGCAGTGGAGACACGACCCATACCACGGTACGGAGCGGGGCTCATGCAATTGAGGCATTGGGCCTGAGCCGGTCAGGCCAATGCTAAAAAAGAATGAATGAAGTACTGCGTGTTGAATGAGCGAGTGATGATGGTCTTGTCTCGGCCACATTCTGCCCTTTCAAATTCCTCCCATAGTTCCAACCAGGCTTTTTATTTGCTTTGCCTAAAGCTTTTTGTACCATGGCAGTTAACTGACTGCCACATGATACCCTGTGTGTCAGAGGTGGGTGCCCATGGCTGGTACAGAATCCTGGGGCAGAATGGCGCCTGCCATGAGTAGGGGACGCCGATAATCCAGCCTCTTACATGTAGAAAACTCCCAAAAGACGACAAAAAACTCATAGAAGAAGCCAATATGGAATGTTGGGAAGAGAAAGTGGGCAGTGGGAGAGTCCACAGCCTCTGAAACTGGCTTGTCTTTCCCTCCAGGGGAATCAAAAATAGGGCAGCCATTTGTGAGGTGTGTTTCTTTCTTCTCATTATTTCATTATTCATTATTTATTATTTCTTTATTCTCATTATTTCTGCATCCTGTCTGGGGCCCTGTGCTTACCAAGTGGCCCAAGGCAATGTTTAGCAAGAACACTTCTCACTCAAGTGATCAGTTACAGATAGGAAGACCGATTTTGGAGCTGCTGTCTTAGCAGCCAAGAGAATCTCATTATCAATACAAAGTCCCCTGATAACTGTTGTATGATGACCACACTCAGGCAAGCACAGTTGTTCTCACCAACGTGATCAGTTATAGGGAGGGAGACCCACGCGGTGGCTGCTTTCTTAGAGAAGGTCACTGTCCATTTCACCCTTGCACATTGCATCCCATCACTGCAGTGGACAGCAAGGAGTCACTCACCCAAACTGTGTTCCAGCAGCCCCCTTTTTTTTTTTTGAGTTGGAGTCTCACTCTGTCACTGCTCCCAGCCACCGCAGCCTCGACCTGCTGGGCTCCGGCGATCCTTCCGCCCCAGCCTTCCAGGTAGCTGGAACTACAGGCGCGCGCTACCACGCCCGGCTGATTTTTTGATTTATTGTAGAGATGAGGTCTCACCAAGTTGCTCAGGCGGGTCTCGAACCCGCGGGGTCAGGCAATCCACTCACCTCAGCCTCCCAAAGGCGCGGGATTACAGGCTGAGTCACCGAGCCCGGCTCTAAGCAGCTCCTCTTTGGTAGCATGAGGCCATTCCACACTTGTTCAGTCTCGGGCCGCCCCTAGAATCTGTAGAGTTCCTGGGTTCCAGGCCTTTACTGGACCATGACCTTCCAGTCTCCAAATGACTGTCCCTCCCCAGGTGCTGGGCATGTACAACACCATGAATCCGGAAGCTTCTGCCTCCCCCTGCTGTGTGCCCCAGGACCTGGAGCCCCTGACCATCCTGTACTATGTCGGGAGGACCCCCAAGGTGGAGCAGCTCTCCAACATGGTGGTGAAGTCCTGTAAGTGCAGCTGAGACCCTCCCGCGACAGAGCAAGGGGAGAGAGAACTGCCGCTGCCTGACCGCCCGCACCTCGGGAAACACGCAAGCAACAGACCTCACCTAGAGGCCTGGAGCCCGCAACCTTTGGCTCTAGGCAGATGGCTGAGATGGAGGTTTCCTTCTGGAACATTTCTCTTTCTTGCTGGCTCTGAGAATCACTGTGGTAAAGAAAGTGTGGGTTTGGTTAGGAGAAGGTCGCACTCTCCAGAACACAGATTTTCTGTGATGCCGACAGAGGAAAAGGGAGGGCGCATGGACACGTCGTGTGGCGATGGGATTGGGGCTACCCGAGGGAGGAGGAAGGGCAGAGAACGGCCGGGCCCGGGCCCGCTGGAAGACACTTCAGTCTGAGGTCAGATTTGCTCATTGCTGTACCACACCTGCTAGAGGGCATCTGGATTACGTTACACAAGGCAAGCATCTTTTTCAGTTAGGTTACCCCAAGACAGACTCCCAGCATACTCGTACTACCTGGGATTAAGGGCAAATCGGTTGGTTTTACAAATTGTCCTCTCTACATCAGTTTGCATCGTAGGTCGCCACAGGGAGAAAATCCAGGTGTCGTTCAGGGCCATCGACTCCATTGGGCCTTTTGGACACGTGAACTCAGAAGCAGAGGGTGGGCGGGCATTAACCCTCTCCTATCTGTGCTCTGGGTCCCTCCTCTCTGTCGACCATGTTTCTTTCTCCTTGGACATTTGGCTAGACGCCTTCCAGGTCAGGGTGCACATGTCTGAATTGTGGGTCCATGCAGCCTCGGGGCATTATGGGTTCTCCCCTCTTCCCCCAAGAAAATGTGTTCATTTGGTGTTCCTGGAAGCAGGTGCTACAGCGTGAGGCACTTGGGGCAGCTGCACGCGTGCCGCACGGTGACTTGGCCCCAGACACATAGACTGAGATATAAAGACAAATACAAATATTACTCTCAAAATCTTTGTATAAATAAATATTTTTGGGGAATCTTGGATGACTTCATCTTCTGGAAGATTGTTGCTACAACAGTAAAAGCCTTATTCCAGGGTACATGTCTTGACTCATTAACTATCCTTAGTTCCCCTTAAGCCCATGTCCACATCTACTAGCTAGAGGCCAGTGGAATCTGAGGCAGGGGATCTCTCCATCATCCAACACATTGCTGAGGTGGACTCCCTACGCAGTGCTTCTCGCTGTGCGACTTCTGCCATCTGTGAAGACTGCATGGCTGTCTGTGCTCCTCCCTTGCAGAGAACGTTATTCTTAGACACACAGAGGCAGTGGCTCAGGTTTGCAGCAAGCATATGCCTTTGACCTCCATGTAACCATGCGCATAATCCCTGGTGCAAGTCCTTGTAAATGAAAAGGTGGTGTGTATGTTACCAACCATTTTGGGAAACCTCATCTCACCCCCCATGTCACTTGAGAATTAGAGAAACTGACAGTGGCAAATGGCCTAAGAAGATGAGGCTAATTCTGTCATCAGGTCAAGCTTCAAAGAGCTAGCCAGGGGCCCCCTTTTGACAGCGGGCCTCTTCAGGGCTTCAGGAATGGGAGAGGGCAAGAATGCCCGATGCCATGGATCCCAGAACAGTGCAGGATCCTGCCGGGCCATCTGCAGGACAGGAGCAGAGTTGGAGGCCACCTCACAGCTCCCGAGAAGCATGTCTCTCTAGAGAGATCACTTTACCACTGGTCATCAAAGGCCACCTGAGGCTAACATTTGCAAAAGAAAGGATGCGCACGATGTGTTCATGCCTATGTGTGTGCAGGGACGTGTGTGCTTTGTTCCTTCTGGAGTTCTCTAAGACTGAACTCCCAAGCTTGGTCAGCAAGACTTCTTTCCTGTTCTGTCCAGACCCAGCCACTTCTAAGGGCTTCTCCCTGTCTTCAGCCCACGTGGCACCTGGTTACTTACACAGTCCTACAGGGTGCTATGTTCTATCCCAAAACCCTGGCTAGCAGGCCCGTGCTGCACCTTACCCTGGGGTAAGCGGGCACAGAGGGGGCTGTGGCACGCTCAGTCTGGCAGCCATGGGCTGCTGCAGTGAGTGTATGAATCTGCTCACCTTGGCAGCCATTCTCAGATCCACTGGGCCTGTGAATCGCCCAAGTGTTTATTAAAATGTACACTTCCAGCCGGGCTCGGTGGCTCAGCCTGTAATCCCACGTCTTGGGAGGCTGAGGTGAGTGAACTGCCTGAGCTCGCAGGTTCGAGACCCGCCTGGGCAACTTGGTGAGCCCTCATCTCTACAATAAATCAAAAAAATTATCCCAAACAAAACAGAACACACTGATTTCAAATGTTCTTTTAATGTCAGAACCTGCTCTTAGGCCAAGCAGCAGATACAGATTCTCAGGGGACTGCAGTCCAGCCTCCCGTTCCACCTGCCATGACGGGCACTATGGAACAAGCCACTGTCTGTCCATCTTTAGAAATACATACTTCTTTTGGGGTAAAGAGTGACACCAGAAACATTACCTCTGCTGGGGGAGGGCTCACAGGATGTGTCTGATTTATTACCCAGAGAAGTTCAGTACCAGGAAAATGGTCTGGAAGCCCGTGGACGCGTGAAGAGGGCTCTGGAGTCCCAAGCTCAAGTAGCATGGGGTGGAGGCAGGGTGGAATCAGTGAACGAGGTTCTCACATTCCAAGCACTGTGGTTGGTCTAAGATGCTTTTAACTAGGCCTGTCCCTCTTACCCCTTTGCATAAAACTTATGTGGTGAGTCCTCCCACACCCCTTACTTCCCATTACTCTGCTATGAATTCTAATCTGTCTCATCAGCTCACAGCCTAGTGAACACACAGTTGAGACAGTCCTCTGACCTCTCCAGAATCCTGGGAACACCTGGAACACATTCTTGCCTCTCTCCTGCAACCCCACAGACCTCGCCCTCCACTAGAAACAGAATGCGTCGTCAATGTGCCCACCCTCTGCTTTCACTCACTAAAGGGGTGACACATCCCCCTTCCTGCCTTTCTGGGTGTCACTTTCCTTTTGGGATTTCACGCTGAGTCTGGAGGACGTGGAAGGCCCAGACTCTGGGTTCTCCCTCATTAACTCTGAAGGCTGTGAGTCCAACCCCTTCTCCAGCAGGAGCCAGAGAGAACCCAGAAGGCAAGGGAGCAGGCAAGCAGGACGAGGCGGGCGTGGGGCTGTGTGGCATGGCCTCTGTAGGCATGTGTACCTGCGGAGCCCGCCACTGGAGGCCATGCTGGGCGAGCCACCTGCCAAGGAGAGCGTGACATCCGCACCCATCAGCTTCCTCCCCCCAACCGCTGAAACAAAATGTAGAATAAAGCATTTCTTTATAGCTCACATTTCTAGAATAAAGTTTAAAAAATTGTCCAGCAATAAAATAAAATGAGAAGTTGGTTCCATTTCAGTCTTGTTTGTGAATATTAACTTAGCTGTTGGGAAATTAGTAAGTGGAAAAAAGAAAATAAAAACAGAATTACTTTATTAATCTTAGAAATCAGTAATTTCACAGTGAGCCTTTACCCTGGCCGTGTTGTCTGTGGCACACGTCTCCTCTCTGGGAAGCCTGTGACAGGTGCCCTCCTTTCCCTGGCCCTCGGATGAGGGCGGAGCAATGCAGGTAGGTAATGTGGTTGGGATTTTAAGCTTGCACAAAGAAAATAAAGCTTCATGCTGCAGTCTGGAAAAGAAGAGGAAGCCGAATGCAAATAGCCAAAGAGCCTCTTTATATCATCTCTGTGCAGTAGCAGGAAGGTTCAGAAGGGCCTGAGCGGGGGGGTGGGGTCAAGGGAAGGCGCAGACACACACACGAGTGCCAACGGGACAGACCCTCCAGCCCGATGTGCCCACTGCCGATCCGTCAAAACCCGGAGGGTCTGCTGTCCTGCTGTCCCAGGGAACGTCGGGATTGGCTGATGGGCAACCCACTTGTCAGGGCTTTGGGGACCCCTACAGTGTGGGAGGATGCTTGGCCCTCAGTCGCACTCAGGGCCGGTGAGCAGCTCTTCTTCTGCGCGGCTGGGGTTCATCTCTTAGTGGGAGCAGGATCTGAAATGAGAAAGCCAACCACTTAGTGACAAATGACAGCGTGGGGTTTCACTTACAGCAACGTCTGGTTTATTGATCATCACTGAAGAACAAAGAAGTGGTGACCCAAATAAATGGCGTTCACCTTCACGTGCAAAGCTCTACATTTTAACCACTTTTGTTGGAAGCCTTTCTACAACACTCCTGCTTTGCTGCTGCTGCGGCTGCTTCGTGTAGTTCTTAGTTTCTTTTTCCTAGATAAACTCATTTTATCTTTTTTGCTTCTCAAATAGAAGATGCTAAGTATATCCATCTTTCCTGGAAACTCGCAGTTTAAACTGTGTGAAAAAAACGGTTCCATGTGTGCTTTTGGGTTTTCCTAAGTCCTCTCTCGATGTTGGGACATCAGATAAGACTTTGCCTCCTTCTCAAGTCCCCAGCCCCCGCAACCACCACCACTGCCCAGGTTAAGGAAAGGGACATTACCGAGACGCTGAGTCCCTGGAAACTAAGCAGTTTAAACTGCGTGAAAAAAACTGTTAGAAACTTATTGGTTTTGTACATCTTCTTTGGCAAAATGTTTGTTCAGATCATTTGCCCATCTTTAAAATTGAGTTGTCTTTTTTCTACTGAATTGTAAGAGTTCTCTCTTGTGTATTTTCTAGATACATGTTCTTTTCACATACATGATTTGTAAATATTTCTCAATTCTGAGAGTTTACTTCCTAGAAAGTACGCTTTGAAACACAAAATTTTTAAGTTTTGATAATGTCCAGTCTGTCCATTTTTTTCTTTTGTTGCTTATGCTTTTGATGTCCTATCTAAGAAGCTGTTTATTGAATTTTAGAAGTTCCTTGCTTAATATCTGGATATTAATTTCTTGGTTCTATGTATTACAGACATCATCACCTAGGATGTTATTTGTCTCTTCACTCTCTTGCTGGTGTTTTTTAAAAGAGATTATTTTATGATTTATTCATTTATAAGAAAAGTCCCACTCCCATTTAGAGATGCACTTAACAAATGATTATTCCAGAAAATGATTTTTTTAAAAATGTTAGAAGATTTCCAGATGGGTTCTTTAAAAACAAAACAAAAACTCTTTTTTAAAATAAAAAATTCAAACACATACAAAAAACAAAATAGTATCACACACTTTCATGTTCCCATCATCTAGCTTTGATAATTATCAACATTCTACCATTTGTTTCATCTCTCTCTTCATGTTTTTTTTCCCCTGGAGTACTTTCAAAGCAAACCCAAGACAATATATCACTTCACCCATAAATACTTCAGAATATTTCTCTAATGGATAAGGGCTACAGGAAAAAAAAGCCCCACAATATCTTTATGGTCTTTTGGAAATTTTTAGTTTTAACAAAGTCAAACTTATAAGTTTTTACCTTTATAGTCTGTGTTTTTGGTGTCTAATTTTAAAAACCCTTTCCTTACACCATCATCATACTGACATTACTGTCTAATTTAGTCTTCTAAAAGATTTCCACTTTTGCTTTTCATACTTAAGTCTTTAATCCGATCTGAAATTGTGAACATTGTGAAAATCTAATTTCTTTCTTCCTTTGCAATAACTACTTGTCCTAACATTATTTATTGAGAAGTTGGTCCTCCTCTACTTTAACTGCAGTATCCTTTGGTCATACATTGTTTCCTATGTAGAGGAGACCTGTTGCAGGCTTCTCTGTTTTGTGCCAACCCAACATTCTCTTAAGGACTTCCTCCTGATAATCATTCTTATTACCTGGTTAGGACAAGTTACACACAGACCCCTAGTCCCATTCCCATTCTTTAGGGTTATTCTTTTCTATTCCACATAAATTTCAGAATCAGTTTGTTAAATTTCCAAAAAAGAATAAACAACTAATACCCTGCCTCAAATCTATACATCAATTTTAGGGAGAACTGACATCTTTACCAAACTGTGACTTTTAATTCATGAACATGTAGGGATCTCCATTAATTTTTTAAGTGTTTTCTCAATAACGTTTTATATCTCTATATGTTTTAACAATAGGTCTTACATATCTTATTAGATTAACCCCTAGGTATAGCATATGTTTTAATGCTCTGTAAAGGGCATCTTTTCTATAATCAAACACTCTGCTAGCTGCCAATATATAGAAATGTAATTGATTTTGGAAAACTTGCTTATAAAACTAATGATCTATTTGAACTTTTTGGGGGGTTTCCAATCAAATGCATTATATATTGTCTTCACTGCACTCCAGCCTGGGAGACAGAGACCCCAACTCAAAAAAAAGTCAACAAGGAAAGCTTGAGTACTTCCCCAACCAGGGTTCTATCTAACATCTTTTCTTTGTCTTTAGTACTCCAAAGTTTCAGTAGGATGCATACAGGTAAGGATTTCTTATGATTCACTGCAATATGCATATCTTTCACTAGTTCTGGAAAATGTTTAGCCGTTATCTCTCCAAATATTGTTCCTTTCTCATTTTTTATTTCCAGAATTCCAATTAGATATCCATTAGGCCTTCAAAATTGGTTTTCTACCTCTTTCTCTCTTCTGTGATGCATTCCAGATAATTTAACTACATCTATGATGTATTTATCTACATTAAATCTCTCTTCAGTTAGGTCTAATCTGCAGTTAGACCCATCCATTGATTTTTAAACTTTTTTTTTTTCAATTCTAAAAAACTGTTAAGTTCCTTTTCAAATCTGCTTGGTGATACTTTCAATCTATTGGTTTTACTCCTTTAATTTCTCTAGACACAGGAGAAAATTTATTTTGCATTATATGGTAATTTTAATACCTTAGTCTAAGTAGGTCCTGTATACTTTTCCTACTCTCATGACCCCATCACTAATACTGTCTGGTGTTTTTGCTCATGGTGCCATGTTTCTTTATTTGTTTTGTAATTTTTAAACTGTGATCTCACATTCCTTAAAACTTTACCTGTGGGAATTATTTGAGGTTTGGGTTGAAGGAGGATTCCTCTGGATAAAATATTCATTTGACTCTAGTAGGTGACAGGGTCCAGCTCAGGACCTTAAACTAAATTCTCAGTCTAAAGGTTTTGAGGAAACCTAGGAAATGTGAATTCATGGCCAAGCTTAAAGGAGGGCCAGCTGTGGCTATAAATCTTCAGGGGAGAGAGCCATTCTCCATTCCACTCCACTCAACACCAAGGGTAGAGACAAGCAATGTCCTTCAGTGTCTAAGGGGCTGAGGGTAGGGTACAAGGAAAGGTTTATTTCTTGTTGACCTATGCATGGAAAATATAGCCAGTCTTCTGAGTCCCCACCTTTAACTGAAGGGTCTCCTACTACAGAGGATCCCAATCCCTGGGCCACAGACCAATATTGTGTTAGGAACTGGGCCCCACAGCAGAAGGTGAGCAGCAGGTGGACAAGTGAAACTTCATCTGCAGTTATAACCACTCCCCATTGCTTGCATTACTGCCTGAGCTCCACCTCCTGTAAGATCAGCGGCGGCATTAGATTCCCATAAGAGCACAAACCTTATTGTGAATTGCGCATGTGTGGGATCTAGGCTGGGTACTTCTTATGATAATTGAATGCCTGATGATCTGAGGTGGAGCTGAGGCCATAATACTAGCACTGGGGAGTGGTTGGAAATACAGATTTAACATTAGTGGTGAATATCCTAAGATTGCCACTGAAAAGCCTGCTTCCATTTCCAATGTTCTACCTTTGTGAAGCAGGGATTTTCGCAGTGACAGCGACCAGAATGAGATTATGAAGTAGAATGGGCACAACCAACACACTTCAGGTGTCACTGCCTTCCATCACCCCCAGATGGGATCATCCAGTTACAGGAAAACAAGCTCAGGGATCCTAAGGATTCTGCATTATGGTGAGTTGTATAATTATTTAATTATATATTACAACGTAATAATAATAGAAAGAAAGTGCCCAATAAATGTAATGTGCTTGAGTCATCCTGAAACCACCTCCCTCACCCTGACCTGTGGAAAGACTATCTTCCACAAAACCAGTCCCTGAAGCCAAAAAAGTTGGGGGCTACTGTCCTGTTAGACTCCTCACCTTACGATTTGCCTCTTGCCTCTGCCATAATTCTGGCCCAGAGCTGCTTCACACCCCACCCCTCACCCTCAGTGCCTGTGACCCAGTGATGGGGCATAAGAGCAGGGAAAGTAAACGAGGCAACAGTGTGACTGCACGTTCCCCCACTGCCTTTGTGGTCACGACCACAACCCGGCTCTTACTGGGTCGGACTTTAAAATATCAGCCATTGAGTTAACCCACTTTGCTTTGATGTCCTGGCCTGGAAATTCTGTCTTGTTTTTGAGGGGGTCAAATGTTTCCAGATAGTATTGTCTATTTATATACTTGGTGTTTACGACATAAATGAAGTTACATCTTATTATGTTAGTTCTAAAGTCAGCAAGTGACACAAACATAAAATACATTCAGAATCACCCTTTAAAAATCTTGCAACACCTGTAGAAAACATTATGTCGGTTTGGCAATGATCAGGGAGTCCAACAAACCCCGTTTTCTTCCAGTCTGCTGTTCTTCTGTTGGCACATGACTAGGGTAACTGGCTTGTGTTTAGGACCACAGAGAATGCAAACGTTTTCAGACATGGCCCCACACTGCCAAGGTGAACGACACTGTGAGGATCCCCTTGGGAAGGGAGACTAACACTTCCTGCTCCCCCAAGAGTGAGCTCCCTGGGAGGCAAGGTGGATGGATGCCCCTAAACCACCTACATCATTGTTTCTTTTGCGCTTTGGGGGGCAGGGCGAGGGTCTTTGTCTTGCATACATTGCTTGTTTTCCCTGCTGTAGTCTTTTAACAAGTGCAGAGACCATGTGTTACCAATTATCACATGACCCAGAGCACCCAGCACTTGGCCATATAAATATTTACATGGGAGCTGCTTGGTAAATAGTTGATCAACGATCAATAACAGGGCTGCCCCATGGGTAGCAAGAGTCTTCCAACTAACAACGCAAACTATGCTTCTGCAAACAACAACAGGCCAGATGCCATGTGTGGCCATCCCCACTTCTAGGCCAGGGCTCCCACCGCCCACCACTGTCTGAAGGTCAGGGATGCGACTTTCAGTGAGATCCTCTGACTCACAGCTCTCCCACTTCAGAAAAGGGAGAACTCATGGTGATTTTCCTGCCGGTGAAGGCGGCCCAGACCTCGAGCTACAGGAACATACAAGTGAAGTTATGTTTCTCCCTCCAAAGTCTGAAGTGACTAAGAGAAAATAAAAAAATTATTTTCTAAATTACCTAAATGCAAAGACTTCTGCCTCTTGGATTTGTCCCTAAGATCTTTCCAAATGACTGGGGTGGCTTGGTAGTATCTTCTGGCAACCTCTGGATTGATAAGAAAGGAAGTGGATACATCCATTTATTTATATCCTGTGACATTAGTAGAAGGACAGCTGGGGAGTGCGGGCCAACCTGCTGCCCCCCACCTTCCTGAGCCCAGCTCCAGTACAGAGACATGAACAACACAGGCACAAGAGCGTCAAATCCATTTCATGAAACTCCGTCTGTGTGACACGAAGGCCGGACACAGCTGTAGGGGTCTGCTTGGAATGCAGGCAGCCCAAGTAACTCTGTAAGTAGTCACATGGGACACTGACTGCTGCCCACAGCAGCACCAAGCCCTTGTGCCCACAGAGAAAGCTCTTTTAATTTCCAAGGAACAATGTAGGCACCTGGTTCAGTTCAGATGTCAAAACCAGCATGAGCTCAAGTGTCCATCTATGGGGGAAGATTTACTTTCTATTTGCAAATGAGTGTTGAATGCTTTTAATAAAATGGTATTTTAAGGAATTCTTTTGTAAGACACAAAAGCAATTTATACAATAAGCCTAATTCTTCTAAAAAAAATGCACATAACTCATGTCTGAAAACATATTTAACTCTTACCAATCTACAAAAAGCCATGTTCCTTTATTCTGGTCCATTTTCTTATTACAATAAACCAGTGAGATGGGCATGGTAAAATGACACCATGGAACAGCGGGAGAAAAGTCTCTGAATGACTTTCAAATGTTATTCAGTGAAAAGTGTTTCTTTTTGTGACTGTATGCAAGTGTTCACTTTTTACATGGTGAATATCCTAAGAGAAGACCAAGTAACATATTTGACAGAACAGTTTTTGGTATAAGGATACTTAATAGTTACACTTTCATGAAAATTTAAAAACGGCAAGGCTATTAAAATCAAAGTTCTTAGGATCTAGTTCCATGATCTATCTACCATACTTGTTTGAAGTATAATCTACTTAAGTATATCTGATTTTTTTATACAGCTATATAAAACCTAGATTTATAAAAGTAATGACTAAATCATTAAGAGAAAAGTGACTTATTTTATAAAAAGTTAATTTAATTTCTTAAAAAGCTTTAATTTCCCTCTAGAGAGCTCTGGCAATGAAAAGAGAGAGAGAGTAAAACAACGTGAGAGGCCTTCGTCTCATTTCTGCTCTTCATGAACCTTCTAACCTTTGGGATCTAATCATGATGACTATTGTTTTTGCTCACTGTTGAAAATCTTTGATGGGACTTAATAATGGGTTTTTATATAGCTTTGAGTTCAAAAGAACAGCCTCATGTAGGGAGAGGTTTCGGGGTCTTACTCTGCCCCCCAGGCTAGAGCACAGTGGCACGATCGCAGCCCAGCACGGCTTCTAACTCTTGGGCTCAAGAAATTCTCCCATCCCTATCTCCTAAGCAGCTAGGACTACAGGCGCACATAACCAAGCCCAGTTAGTTAAAATTTTTTTTGTAGAGACGAGGTCTGCTATGTTGCCTAGGCTGGTCTCGAACTCCTAGCCTCAAGCAATCTTCCTGCCCCGACCTTCCAAAGTGCTGGGATTACAGGCAGGAGCTACTGTGTCTGGCCTAAACTTTTTCTTTTAACTGCAATGTATACTAAAAATACATCCTACATTGCCATTGAACACACACATAAATCCCTTTATGACTTAAATACAAGCCCCACAATCCTTACTTTTATTACAGATGGATCCTGGTAGTTTTCTTTCTATTCATTCTGCTCTGTTGGGGTATGGAGCAGATGACGGCTGGGACCAGTGGTATGCTAGAAAATGTTTAACTGGTCCTCTGTGGTACAGCAAAGGAAAGCCCCAACTTTGTGTTGTTGGCTGATTTCCACCACAATAGAGTTAAATAACCAACACGTTACTGAAGGCAGAGCTGTGAAGGGCCATGTCCCGCAGGCTCTCACAAGCATGGCTGTGACCCAAGTTCACTGGATGACATACTACTGGGTCATGACCCCAGCTGAACAACCAGTGCTCTAGGTCACAGACAACCACAATCTTCACTGGTCCACAGGAAGCAGAGAGGGACCAGTATATACTGCTTCTGGGAGATTCTGGATGAGACCCATGTGCCAGAGACAACAGGCTTCTGGGCCTTGAGGGGAATAGCTCACGCCTGCTCTGCCTGAACCACTCTCCTTCAACCTCCCCAGACTGACCACTTGGGGACACTGACAAGCAGCAGCAGTAACCTCAGGAAGAGCATCCTCTCCGTGCTTCGGTTTCTCCCTCTAACATGGGAATAGCAACTTGTGTCTTCCACTGGATCATTGAGAGGGTCAAAGGAGATAATCCACATGAAAGCATCTGAAAATTACAAAGGGCTCTACCGGGTATTATTCACAGGAAAGTGATTCCATTTTACAAAACGTTAGTCATAATTAAAAACGCCATCTGTTTCTCCATCTGAGCTCATCAATCATTCACCCTGGGTCTCTGAGATTCCGAAATATCCAGATGTGTCTCGAGGCTGCCTCCTTGGGCTCCCCACTGGCTCCCGGTCCTCCATCCTTTAAACTCTGCTACTCTTCATCTTTCCCTGGGAGAACTCATTCTTGCTCAGCTTTAACAGGTGTCTCTACAGGGACAATCGCTAAATTCCACGTCTGGCTCTGACTCCTCCCTGGCTTCCGAGAAAAACTTTCTGAGTTTAACGTTCAGCCATCATTCAAACTTGACTTTGAAAATACCAGCCATACTGTCTGTCCCACTCATACATAATGCTAATTTTCTAAATGACATAAACATTATCTCAGTTACCAAGGACAAATTTAAAACGACTGCATGCCCAGTACAATGGCTACTATTAAAAAAAACATAAAATAACAAGTGTTGGTTTGCATGTGGAGAAATATAAAGGCTTGTGCTCTGGTGGTGGGGTATAAAACAGTGCAACCACTAGGAAAAACAGTATGAAAGTCCCTCAAAAAATTAAAAATAGAATTACCATACAATCCAGCAATTCCACTCCTGTGTATGTACCCCCAGGGAATCAAAAGCAGGGACTTGAACAGATATTTGTATATCCACATACCTAACAGCATTCTTCACAATAGCCAAAAGTAGAAGCAACTCAAGTGTCCATTGGTAGATGAATGCATTAATAAAATGTGGTATTTACATACATTGGAATATGATTCAATTTTCAAAAAGTGGGAATTCTGACGTATGTTACAACAGACAAACCACAAGCACTTTATGCTAAGTGACATAAGCCAGTCACAAAGGACTAAAACTACTTAATTCCACTTATATGAGGTCCCTTGAGTAGTCAAGTTCACGTGGACAGAAAGTGGAAAGGTGAGTGCCGGGGCTAGGGCAGGGGGAATAGAGCATTTGGGTTTAATGGGTGTTAAGTTGCAGTTTTGCAAGATGAAAAAAGTTCTGGGGATGGCTGGTGGTGATAGCTGCACAACAGTATGAATGTACTTGATGCCACTGAACTGTATACTTGAAAATGGTTAGGCCGGGCTTGGTGGCTTAGCCTGTAATCCCAGCACTTTGGGAGGCCAAGGCAAGGGGACTGCCTGAGCCCGCGGGTACGAGACCTGCCTGGGCAACTTGGTGAGACTTCATCTCTACAATAAAAAATCAAAAAATTAGCCAGGCATGGTAATGGGTGCCTGTAGTTCTGGCTACTTGGAAGGCTGAGGCGGAAGGATCGCTGGAGCCCAGCAGGGTGAGGCTGCGGTGGCCGTGAGCATGCCACTGCACTCCAGTCTCGGCGACAGAGTGAGACACCAACTCAAAAAAAAAAAGAAAAGAAAAAGAAAATGGTTAAAACAGTACATTTTGTGTTCTGTATGGTTTACCACAATTTTTAGAACGGCATTCCTTAACTGCAGACATTGAGCTGTCACTTATTCTGCTCCAGGCATTATACGATGTGCTATGGCACACACTGTTATATTTAAGACCACATTTGTGTAGATGCAAGCAGCTCACGGTGGAAAGCAGGGGAAATGCACTGTTTTGGTCTGCCTGGTGACCCTGTGCATCTGCTCATGGTCTCAGCCCCTTCCACTTCCTTTGGAAAATCGCCCCCAACTTCCTCTATTCCACCCAAGGTATTATGGCCAGACCACAAATGTTAACTCTATAGCCCCTTGACCACAAAGGCTAGCAAGTGGCCCATCCCTGGCCAAAGTCTGAATCCCCTTGTCTACAACAATAGCTTCATGAGGTGGTCTTGTAATCCAAGTCATGCCAATCCCAGTGCTTCCCTGAATTTATGTACATGTGTGTATACACACACACACACACACACACACACACACACACACACACACACACACGTAGAAAAACAGAAGCTCTCTCTTCATCCTGTGGTCATTAAGCTTGGAAGAATAAGACTGAAGCTGCTCAGAACACATCCCTCCATCTGACCTTGCCCTGATGGTAAATGCAAAGGGAGGAGAAAGATGGAGAGAAACAGCATGAAGCAGAGAGAGAATCGGGGAACAAGACAGATCTGAGCAGACTCAGTTCCCAAGATTGCCAGTGTTCTCTCTAGTGATGGGAGTCAGCAGCCTGCCCCTTTTCTTAGGTATTTCAGTTGGGTTCAGTTCCTTGCAACCAAATGTATTCTGGATACCACCAATAGAGACCCATATGTCAGAACCATTAGAATGAAGATGAAAGTTGGAAGTTCTAAAAATGAATTAAAAAATAAAATAAGCCCAAAGAAAGAGGATAAAAACCTCAAAGGCAGAACTGACCCGAGGCACTTCCTATGAAACCAGCCACTCTCAGCTTTGCTGGCGTCAACTCATAGTAAGGCATTTGTTGGAAAATTAATCTTGGAGTTATTTTCTAAAGAAAACCAGAGGAAGGAACATGTAAGTGGAAAAAACACATTTCTCACATGATTGTTGGGATGATTAAATGAAAACAAATCTATGTAAAAACGACAGCACCTGGGATAGAGCAGGTGCTCAATACATAGCTGCTGTTACTATTGTGATTTTTCAAACTATAAATAACAAAAAGGAGAGAGACCAGAAGACTCAAATTACCATTTAGGAGAACAGCACGAGTTTCAGTGCTACATACAGTGACTTCAAATTCATTTCTTCAAGGGTTTTAACAAGCTGTTTCTATCTGTGTTGTTTAAAAGTAATCCAGGAATGGAATTTTTAAAGAAACAAACAGTACAAAAGAGTATCTAGTTACAAGTGCCCTTCTACCCTTGCCTCTCAGTTCTCATTTCAGAGGGCGGCTCCTGTCCACCCTCCTGTCCGGCCCACGTGGGTGTGTTTCTGTCCTTCTCAGCCTATGCACACACAGATACCTATTCCTCCTCCCCCTTTATACAAAAGGAGCATAATCTGCATACTTTACAGCGCACTGGGGTTTTTCTTGCGTCTTTTACATAACAATATATCTCAGAAGTGGTTCCATATCAACATCAACATTTACCTTCAGGTGAGTCACAGAACATCCAGATCCCCACATGCCCTTCTGGTGTGGGTCTCATGGGGTCCTCTACCGCCCACTCTCCAGCTCCACAGCCTTTGCATGGGAGACTGAAACAGACCCTAGAGTCAGTCTGTCATCTTGTTATCATGCAACCTGGAGATAACAGGAAACAGCCTCTTCCTCTCTGAAAGCAATGGCCCCCCAGGAGAGAGTTCCAATGAAGCAGGAGATAAATTACTGGAGCTTACGATTTAGAGATATTATTACAAGTGACACTCCTTTGAGTCCTCTGAAAGGCAAAGGGAGAATTTCCCCTCGTATGAGCATCATGTAAGAAACTAAAAAGAGGCTGCTGGGGAAAAGAAGTTTGACCTTGGTTGGGAATAATGGTAGCTTTGCCACACAGATTGATAGACAAGCAGGAGACGATCAAGTTGACAATGCTACTAATTTTAGCGGCTGAAGCTGCTGGAGATTCTGTGTACTGACTGAGGAGTCAGATGTCAGCTCACTGTCATCATAAGGCCATGTCCCTGGCTTCTCTGAACTAAAGCTTGGGATCCACGCTCACCAATACTTCCTTGGTGTTCTTCCTATAAGTTCTGAAAGGCTCCCGACTATGTCTGCTATTTTATGTTTGTCCTCCAAACGGCCCCCAAATTCTTCATTACTCTCTGCTGGCTTTCCCATGCATGTCCTCACTCTGGGCTTCACAGTGCATCTCGTGTCCTTCCCTAACCTGTCCCTGCTGACCCCTTTGGTCCATTAACAAGAGAATGAGTAAAGCTGCCGCTCAACCTTTGATGACCCACGCTCCATCAGCCAAGAAGATTTTCCTCAGTTTTGCTTTCTGTAGATTGTTTTATAAAAGGTATAAATTTCTTTTCACAAATCTCATCTTTATGCATACAATTACATTATAGCTTGTGCTTTCTAAATGTATGATACATCTCCTCCTCCCCCTCTTTCGAAATGCAACCCAGGAAGCACTGAATTAAGGATGAACTGTACCATTTCTCTTCAATCTACTCCATAAAATATTCTTCTTCATCCTCCCAAAAACCCTGTCCTAAATGTCAATCTTTTATCTTACAGACCTTAGTCACACAGAATGACAGTTTGGCCTACCATATCATCAAGCCAGTCAAGGGGCTTGTGTATCTCATGAGGTTGAGTCTACTTATCATGTTAAAGTGGCCAGTTTTGGCAGCAGTGGGAAACTGCCGGGCGGGGCATGCTTCATCAGTAAGGTACCTGATCTCAGACCAGGTGAAGTAGGGAACAAAGTGAGGTCCAAACTTTACCTGTACAATGATCATTCGTATACCTAACCCTGAATTGTACCCCACATCTTTAACATAATTTAAAAATAAAATGAGAACTATTCTAATTAAAAAGAAAAATTGACAATTTGCTTATTTCTTTATGTTTTACTTTTAGTGTATTTAAAAACAACCCAAAGCTAGTGTGGCAGACACCTTCAGATGATGCCTGACAACTCCTGTCTCCTGGCATTCATGCTCTTATATAATCTTCTTCCCTTGGGTGTGGACTAGACTTAATGACTCACTCCTAGTAAAACAAATGCAGCACACATTATGGGACTTTACTTCCAAGATTCAGTCATAAAAAGAGTGTGCCTTCCGCCTTGGGGGCTTTGTTACTCCCTCAGGGGCTGCTAGCTTTGGAGGCCAGCCTCAATGTCAGGAGGTAGCTGTGCTCGTTTGCTAGGGCTGCCATAACAAAATGCCACATACTTACATAACATACATTCATTTTCTCACAGTTCTGACTGCTGGAGGTCCAAGATCAAGGTGTTAGCAGGTTTGGTTTCTTCTGAGGTCCCTGTCCTTGGCTTGCAGATGGCTGCTTTCATGCTGTACTCTCACGTGGTCTTTTCTGTGTGTGTATATGCCTGGTGTCACTTTGTGTCCAAATTTTCTCTCCTTGTAAGAAGTCAGACTGGATTAGGACCCAGCCTAATGGTCTCATTTTAACTTGATCAACTCTTTAAAGGCACTGCCTCCAAATACAGTCACATTGTGAGGTACTGAACGTTAGAGCTTTAACATATAGAGTTTGCGAGATACAATTTAGTCCATGCCAGCAACCATTAGAGAAACCCAAGTGGAAAGAGACCCAAGTAGAAAGAGGCTTGCCAAACACCAGGTGGGTGAGCTTTGAAGCAGATCCCCCCTTCATCCTCCAGATGAGACCAGTGCTCCCAGATGACAGCCTGACTGTGACCTCATGAGACCTTGAGCCAGGGTACCCAGCTAAGCCAGGAAGTTTGACCCAGGGGAATTGTACGATCATCTTTATTACTTTAAGCCATACGTTTTGAGGTAAAATTTGTTATGCAGCAGTAGATAACTAATATAAATAACAATTTCACCAAGGAAAAAACTGTATAAAGTGGATGCTTGGCAAAGAATATTGGGGCCACTTGAACTTTTCTGTTAATTGGGATTAAGGCCGGCCCTTGATACATATTAGTCAGTATCCTTAACTGCCAAAAGTAACTAAGTCTTTGCTAACTGAAGACTGATACAGTTCTAGGTGCCACCTGATAGAAAAAAAAAATCACCAATATTTTTACATGTAATATCTCACCTTGCTTTCACAGCAACCCCATGAAGAAATAACAACTATTTTAATTCAGGTACATAGCACAGTGCCTGACACATAACAGGCATTAAAAGATACTTCTAAATGGATGTACTTCCAGTTTACAGTTACAAAATGGTGTCTAGAGAGGTTCACTAACTTGTTTAGGATTGCACAGTTACTAAGTGACAGGTGTGGGAACAGAATCCAAGTCCAGATTTTTTCTACTGTACCATTCCACCTTATATATTGTTTTTTGCATCTTTCTTCCTTGAAGTTCTGGGCAAAAACATTTTTTAAAAATCATAAAATGTTCTGTTAACATTTTACATTTTTTCCTTATGGGGGCTGTGTTGGGATGAATCAGGCAATCAATGACATTCTGAAAATGGTCGATTCACTTGAGTACATACACCATCATTTGCTAGTGAGGCAATTCTAAAAGATCTGTATTTAGGCCAGGCACAGTGTCTCACGCCTATAATTCCTGCACTTTGGGAGGCCGAGGCAGGAGGACTGCTTGGGCCCAGTTCGAGACCAGCTTAGGCAACAGCGAAACGTCATCTCGAAAAACTTAAAATTAAAAAATTAGCTGGGTGTGGTGGCATGCACCTGTAGTCCCAGTCTCAGTACTCCTAGGTACTGAGGAGGCTGAAGTGGAAGGACTGCCTGAGCCCAGGAGATCAAGGCTGTGGTGAGCTATGATCTGTGTCACTGCACTCTAGCCTGGGTGAGTAAGATCCTGACTTAAAAAAAAAATTGTATTTAAATCTTTTAACATCAATGAATTTAGCCTGTTTTTTCCCCCCAACGAAGTTCCAGACGAATGAAGTGGCACAGCTTCTGAATATTGGGAAAATGTTGACTACAATGATGTATGGAGTTTCTGTTTCCTGTAGAAGTCCAAGGTATGGGAAGCAGTGATTAAAATATCCGTAATTTACAGGATGTGAATATTGCACAATTGATCTTAACACTGTCCAGAGACATACTGTTACATCTTATAGCAGTAGAAATGTACTTTGTCTTCCACATCTGTGTATTGAATGCCTTCTGTGTACCCAGCCCTGGTGATCTGGAAGTGAGTGACATAATTCCCAATTTGTTGAAGAGTTTATCATCCAGTGGTAGAGGACAACAGGTAAAATAAAATATCTCAGCAAACTCGGTTAGAGTGGAAGGTCAAGGGTACTTGGGAAGGATGGAACTTCCAAGTGCTGAGATGGCAAGCGAGTGTAAGAATGCCCGGGGTATACAGGTATGGGCAGGAGAGTGGCCAGCAATAGGGTAGGGGAGAGGGCAGCCCACTCTGACAACCAGCTAAAGAGTCTGCACTTTAAAGAGAGCTTCTGAAGACTTTTAGTGAGGAGGCATCATAATCAAAATGGTTTTTAAAAGGGTACTTTAAGAGCAGTATGGAGGATAAAGAATGGGACACACTCAGGTGATGGGATCAGTATGAATACTGGCGGTAATTCAAACAAAAAGTGCTCTCTGTTTGGATTAAGGCAGTGGATAAGAATGAGATGGACTTAACATCTGGGAGGTATTTAGAGGGAAAAGCATGATAACAGATAACAGTATGAGACCAGCCTGGGTAGCACAGCATGATCCCATATCTACAAGAAATTTTTAAAAATCACCTGGCTGTGAGGACACATGTCTCTAGTCCCAGTTACTTGGGAGGCTGAGGCGGAAGGATGGCTTGAGCACAGGAGTTCGAGGTTGCAGTAAGCTATGATGCACCACTGCGCTCCAGCCTGGGCAACAGAGTGATACTCTGTCTCTAAAAAAATGCAAAGTCAGTAAATAATGAATAACGAATGAATTTGTGAACTGAGGGCAGGAGTTTGAATGAACTCTCGGGTTTCTGGCTCTACCCGTGATGAAGGGGAACGGGCAGGGGCCAGAGGTGGAGGTGTGTCAGGATGTTGAGGTCAGCTCTGGATGTGCTACCTGGAGCCAAAGAGAAGTGTGGCTGGAGGACAGCTGCTGTGTCCATGTGTTATGTGTCTGGTGCCCCTGGAATCGTACAGGGTGCAACCATCCCGTGCAGCTGCAGATGACAGCTCTGGCTGGAGGCACGGGATGGGACTGCCCATGTAGAGTTCAGCTGAAACCAGGGGAGCAGACCAAGGACGGATCCTAGGGAACGACATGAAAATGAAAAAGCAAAGGACGAGGACTTACAAGAGAGATTAGGATGGAGCACCAGAGAGGTGATACGGATGATATTTCTCTAAGTCAAGTGATCAAATAAACTGCCCATGTTGAATTCTCAGAAGATGTATCATTCACCATACATAGAATTGTCTGGCTAAGGTTTACCTTAGAACTTAATTTAGCCTCAATATTTATACCAGGTGAAACTGTTTCTTTCTCATATCAAAGTACATTCTTTACCTAATTGAATTTTCATGTTTTCCTCTCATGTATCTCCTATTTGACCCCTGATTCAGCTGTTCCTGGGATTCCTTGTTCTCTGCATCATCTCAGTAGATATTTAATCACTACTATATACAGGTTGAGTATCCCTTATTTCAAATGCTTGAGACCAGAAGTGTTTTGGATTTTGGAATATATTGTACTTACTGGCTGAGCACCCTAATTGGAAAATCTGAACTCCAAGATGCTCCAATGAGCATTTCCTTCGAGTGTCATGCTGGTCAGAAGTTTGGGATTTTGGAGCACTTGTCATTTCAGATTTTTGGATTAGGGACACTCAACGTGTTGAAGATAAAAGGAAGTGTCAGAGCACTAACCTGCCAGCACTGTCCAGTGGCATGGTGACTGCACAGCATCAGGAAACATTTGTCAGCCTAAGAATTTGTAATCATCTTTAGATTTACTCTAAAATTTAAAATTCTATTTTTCCTTGTATATGCTTATTCTCTGAATAGGCATGCACCTAATATTGAGCTAAGCATAATTAGCTATTCATAGAATAATTAATAGAACACACGAGAACACTAAATGTCTGAAGGAAACTTCTTCACAATTCTAGTTACAGTCTGTGTTGGTCTGTATAACTGCTTTAGTGTTTAAGTTCAGTCTTTAAAACCAGAAGTCACCTTGCCACATATGAAATTATTTTTCTTTTTCCCAAGAATGAGATTTGAAAGTTAAAAAGTTACTTTAAACTGAGTTTGGTAACCATGGCATGTGACAGATTATAAAGATTTGTAGCATTTTGGACTCCAGTGTTGTCCTTTCTCAAAGTGTCAAGATATAGCATTATTCAATGTTACAGGAAAAATGGTTCCCGACCCGTTAAACTAAAGAAATGCTGGGTTAAAAATAAGTTTCTTTATGGAAAAACTCCGACAGAGTCTTTAATATGCTCATTTGTACAACTCTCTAGGAAGTGGCACAGGGTACACGGCATTTCTTAAGCTTATTTGACTATGAAGACTTGTCGTCGTGAACACATTTTGGGAAATACTGCCCTAATTTTACAGATGAGGACCCTGAGAGCAAACAAGTTTGGTGGCTTGCCCAAGTTCATACAAATAGTAGCCAAGCTGAGATAAGAACCAGTTCTGATTTTAAATTGGGTCCTCCTTTCATTATGGCAAGCTGCTGGTATGCTACTTTTCATTCTAAACACTTCATGGAAAGCAGCACACAAAATTGATGCCATTGTTCCAGAGAAAACCTGACTTCTAAGACTCAGAGATTCCCTGCTTCTGTGGCAATGACAAGATGATCTCTCTGAGAGTCTGTCAGCTGCTCTGTGGCCATGAAGTAAACTGTAGGGGTGGAGAGGTTGGGCAGGAGGAGGAGCTCCCTGGGATGCTTTAGGATGCTTAAAAGAAAAATGGATTTATGCCGAGGCTAATTCCTGGAACAGATGTGAAACCAAATACTTCATATCAAAATCCTGCCCCCACCCTTTCTGAAAGAGAAACGAAATAGCAGGATTAACCTGCTCTTCATCAGACCATGCTTTGTTTCTTTCAAAAAATCCCATGACCAGGGCAGATTCCATTTCCTGCTACTCCCCTTCCTACAGTAGCTAAGGGGAGAGATCAGGGCAGGAGAAAAAGCTTTCCTTACACCCTGCAGTCACCAGGCCGGCAGGACAGCACTGGTAGGTTGATGCCCTAATGCTCCATTTCACCCCAATACATAGCTGGCTTTCTGTCCACGTACCACTAGGAAGTAGTCATTTGTAAATGAGCATTTCAGAATACTGATACATACATCAATCTGGGGAGAGGAAGGAAGGAGAATTAGTTTCATTCTAGTGCTCTCTGAAAAGAGTATATATAGACTGAAAAGGGAGTGATTCATACTGTGTATGTGTGTTGTTTTTTTTTTTTTTAAAGATATTTTGGTTTTTTTTGTGGGGGGATTGTTACTCACTGTAGCTTTGTCCTCCTGGGCTCAGGTGATCCTTCCACTTCAGCCTCCTGAGTAGCTGGGGCTACAGGTACGTGCCACCATGCCCAGCTAATTTTTTACTTTTTTGTAGAGATGGGGTCGTTTTATGTTACCTAGGCTGGTCTTGAACTCCTGGGCTCAAGCAATCCTCCCACCATGGCCTCTCAAAATATTGGGATTACAGGTGTGAGTCACAGTACCTCGCCTAAGACATGCACTTTTAAATAAAACTATAACATTTTGACCAGGAAATGACAGAGCAAAGCAGAAATAGAGTGAGATATATATATATTCATGCATCACAAAGCTAGCTGTATCATGATTTAATAGCTCAAGTGTCAGAGCATAAACTCTTCTGTACAAGCCAAAAAGGATGGGCGTTTTCTCACTATCTTTGCTTGGCAATGACAAGCTGCTCTCCCTAACGACCCTGGCAGCTAGGCCTGCATATCAGAGGGAGCCGGTGCAGTTACCTCCTTTGTGGGCCAAGTTTGGCTGGAAAGGGTTAGCCCAGAGACAATCTTGGGTGCGCCATGGAAATGAACACCAAGAGCATTCCCGGCGGGCCAGGGGCCGGGTCACTTGAGGTATCTCTGAGAATCACCTTTCAAAGCCCAAACCACTTGTTCGACCGGGCAACAGGACAGTGTCAGGGAGGGGCGCGTAGGAGTGGGAGAACGAAAGGGATTAACAGCGGGAGAGGAGCGACTGGTGGCACAGCTAGCCCCATTCTCAGCTGCTCTTCTGAGGTGAAGCTTAAGGTTCTGAAACTGTAGTCAAGGTCCTCCCCGCTTTGTGGTGACTAAAACAACAGAAATGCCGGGAGCCTGACACCTTTCCAAAGGGAAAAAGCAAGCGAGGTCAGGCCTGGGGACAGCTGCAACCCCGGCACACCACCTTCCTTGGGAGAGGAAAGTGCCGGGGCACAGCGGGGCCGGGTCTCCTTCTGCCCGCCCAAGACCTTGCAGCACACCTCACACAAGTCACCTATTGTGGGATGAACAAACAGAACACACTCCACAGGTAGTTACTCTAGTCTGCTTAAGATGTACATACAATTTGCTTTCTGGCTGCTTAAGATGCACATACAATTTGCTTTCATTGAAAGCTTTTTGCTTTTTACTTTCAAAATATTAACACTAGGGTTTATTGAGATGTATTTTACATAGTAATAACATTCACCCACTTAAAGGACATCGTTTAGTGGATTTTACTGTATTCACAGAATCATGTAAGCATCACCTCAAACTAATTTTAGAGCATTTTCATGAACATAAAGAAACACAATCCCTTCCCCCTACTCCAGTCCTGAGTAAGCACTTATCTACCTTACATCTTTATGGATTTACCTATTCTGGACAAGTCACATAAGTATCACACAATGTGTAGCCTTTTGTGACCAGCTTTGCTCACTTAGCATAACGCTTTCAAGATTCATCCATGGGGTAACATTCGTCTGTACTTCATTTTTTTATGACCGAGTAATATTCCATTGTATATGTGTACTGCATTTTATCTTGTCATTGCCTGCTATACACTTAGGTTGTTGCCACATCTTGGCTATAATGAGTAATGCTGCCATGAACACTAGTATACAGACATTTATGTGAACATCTGTTTTCATTTCTCTTGAATATATACTTAGGAGTGGAACTGCGGGGTCATGCGGCAACTGTGTTTAACTGTGTGAGGAACTGCCAAACACTTTATCTGTCTTTCGGTTGTAGTCATCCTAGTGGGTATGAAGTGGCATCTCACTGTGGGTTTTGATTGGCATTTCCCTAATGATTAATAATGCAACTTTTCACATGTTTCTGGCCATTTGTATGTCTTCCTTGGAGAAATATCTATTCAAATCTTTTGCCCATTTAAAAAACTGGGTTGTCTTTTTAATGTGCTGTAAGAGTTTGGTACATATTCTGGATACAAGGTCCTTGTCATATACCATATGATTTGAAAATGTTTTCTCTCATTCTGTGAGCTTTTACCTCTCTTGCTGGTGTCCTTTGAATCACACAACCTTGAAATTTTGAGAAAATCCAACCTGTTCAATTTTGTTGTTGCTAATACTTTTTGGTATCAAGTCTAAGAAACTATGACCTAACTCAAGGACATGAAGATTTAATCCTTTGCATTTTTCTAGGAATTTGATAGCTTTAGCCCTTTCATTTAGGTCTTTTATCAGTTGGGTTCAACTTCATTCATTTTCATGCAGACAACCAGTTGTCCAGGTGCCAGTTCTTGAAGAGACCATTCTTTCTCTACAGGTGTCCTTCCCAGTTCTGCAATAGACTTGGTACCCTTGTTTAAAACCAACTGACCATAGATGTATGGGTTTATTTCTGGACGCTTAATTCTATCCCACACCACACTGTGTTGACTACTATAGCTTTGAATTCACTATTAGTTTTAAATCATTTTTACAATTCTCTGACTCAACACTGCTGAATGAATTTCTGTTTTGGATTTTCCATGCGAGCGGGCACTAGTGCTATCCTTCTTGAAGAATCTCAGCAAAAGCACATGGAAACCCATGGAAGTTTTTCTTTAAATGAAACAGGGATCATTAGTAACCTCTCTCTGTATTCATTCATTCACTCTTAACTATTTTATTCATTTTGTAGAGGGATTTCTTTTTCGTTTGTTTTTTCCAATCATTAGGAGTGTGGTTGAGGACCACTGAATCCACCACTACTTTGATGACACAGGTAAGAGTCCAGATTCACATTTCCAGGGACCACGAATTTCCTCTAAATGCCACAGTCAAGTCAGCCTTTGTGTACATTTCTTTCTACTGAACACAGCAATGCCCATTGATATCTCTGGAGTGTAACTGCATCTTAGGTTGCTATTTCTTCAAGTAAAGCAGCTATTTGGAATTAAATGCTCCCCTTCTTTTTTGTCTTATGAACGAAACTGCATCTTCATACTTCATTGCACATTCAGGCAAAGCAAGTGCAGTCAGCACAGGTGCCCTTCCCAATCCTGCAACACAATGTACATTGCAGCATATAGCAACCTGGTTCTTCACGGAAGTTGGTTTTTAACAGGCTTAGCCAATCATCTACTATCTGATCTGGGGTAGAGCACCATCATCAAATGGCCAGTCTAGAATATGGATTCTCTGTTTTTAAAGCAGCTGTACTGTGAGGAAAATCTTTTTTTTTTGAGTTGAAGTCTCTGTTGCCCAGACTGCAGTGCAGTGGCACGCTCCTGGCCACCGCAGCCTCGACCTGCTGGGCTCCAGCCATCCTTCCGCTCAGCCTTTCAAGTAGCTGGAACTATAGGTGCACACTACCATGCCTGGCTAATTTTTTGATTTATTGTAGAGATGAGGTCTCGCCAAGCTGCCCAGGTGGTTCTCGAACCCGCGGGCTCAGGCAATCCACTCACCTCGGCCTGCCAAAGCACGGGATTACAGGCTGAGCCACCGAGCCCGGGCGCAAAATCTTAACATTCATGAACAGAACTTAGTATTGTAATGAAATTAAACTTATAACAATATTAATCTGCATAATTTAAGAGTGTACATAACTATTAACATTATTCTGCTGATGGATAATCAAGTAGTAAATAATTGATATGAATGAATGTGGTATCATAAACTTATACTGTATACTTTAATTAATAAACACATCTATAGGGTCCTTTTTTGTCCTCGACGGCTTGTTGTTTCCATCTTCCTCACTTACAGTGACCTTTCAAACTCTTCCAGGAAGATGGGAACTCTCATGTGTTCCTTCAACCTCCAGGTAACCGGGACCCCCAAGACCACGTGTCAGGAGCCAGGACTGGGGTAAACTCAGGAATGGCATTTCTATCTGCAGAGTCAAGGAACTGGTGGCAGAGGGGCACAGAAAGGTGAAGAACTCCCTCCTGCAGGGTGGAGGCTCCATCAGCAACCATCCTCCCTTTTCCTCAATTAGAAGACCTGCATCTGCCCGGCCAAAAGATCACTCTCTAAACTCCTCTGTCACTAGGGAGAAGTGGACATGGGAGCCAGTGCTGGTCAGTGATATATCAGCGAGAAGGGCTGGGCTTCCAAGAAAGCGTTTGTGCAAGGGGACAGCTCGAGCTGGCATCTGTCTTTTGCCCTTCCCTCTCTTCTTGCCTGGAGCATGCACACAATGCCAAGAGGAACTGAAACCATCTTGTGGGCAACAAAGAGTCGATGCTTTAGGGTTGGTGGAGCAGAGAGGTGCCATGGTAATGTCTCTGAACAGCAAGACTAGCCCTGGGTTCTCATCTCCAGACTTTTTGACATGTAAGAAAAAGAAACCCCTTCCTTAGACTGCCATGATGCTCTGAGTTCTGGTAACTTCGGAGGTGATTCTCCAACCCTGCTCCTTTCCCCATCCCACCCCCTTCAGCTCTGCCCTCTGCTGCAGAGTTTCATCTGTGGCCCAGTTCCTTCTGCTGGTCAGAACTGCTGCCCTTCGGAGGTGATTCAGGACACATGGAAAGACCACCACCACCAGCCCACCCAGGGAAGGAGAGGCAGAAGGACACTGTTCCTCCCCTTCCCCTTTCCAGGTCCGGCTCCATTCGAATGAGAAAAGTTAAATGGTTGGATAAAAAGAAAGTCAGCCTAAACCACACATGCCCCCTCCCTAAAAGCTGAGATAACCACCATACACTGCAGGGAGGCAGAGGCCGTGGCCTGATCGCTAGCCTCGAAGCTCCATTAGGAAAGGAAGCTCACAAAATGAAGTCACCTTGAGGGGCCCAGAGTTTTGAGATGAAACAGGTACTTCAGCAGGTTCTGGAGTAAAGTTGCCTGGGTCTGGATTTCAGCTCTACCATGGACTGCGTGGCTTGGACAAGCCACTTCTCAGCCTTAGCTTCCTCATACACAAAACTTAGGTAACAAAAACAACCTACTTTCATAGTGTTGGGGGCATTACATACACAATCTAGAACCTTTTTAAAAAATTGTGGCAAGCCAGGCTCGGTGGCTCAGCCTGTAATCCCGCACCTTTGGGAAGCTGAGGTGAGTGGATTGTCTGAGCCTGCGGGTTCGAGACCCGCCTGAGCAACTTGGCAAGACCTCATCTCTACAATAAATCAAAAATTAGCCAGGCGTGGTAGTGCGTACCTGTAGTTCCAGCTACTTGGAAGGCTGAGGCAGAAGGATCGCTGGAGCCCAGCAGGTCGAGGCTGTGGTGGCCGGGAGTGGCCGCTGCACTCCAGTCTGGGCAACAGAGTGAGACTCCAACTCAAGAAAAAAAAAATTGTGGCAAAATATATAACATAAAATTTGCCATATTAACCAGTTTTAAGTATACAGTTCAGTGGCATTAAGCACATTTTACAATGTTGTGCAACCATCTCCAGAACTTGTTGTCTGGCAAAACTACAACTCTGCCCCCAATAAACAGTAACTTCCTATTCCCCTCTTGCCCAGCTGCTGGCAACCATCATTCTTTCTATCTCTATGATTTTAACTGCATTAGGTAGCTTATGTTAGTGGAAGCATACAGTATATATCTCTTCGTAACTTGTTTATTTCACTTAGCATAATGTCCTGAAGGTTCATCTATGTTGTAGCTTACTGCAGAATTTCTGTCCTTATTTTTAAGGCTGAAGTTTTAAGGCTCCACTGTATGTATATAGCACACTTTGTTTACTCACTCATCTGTTGATACGTGGGATGCTTCTTTCTCTCAGCTGTAGTGAATCAGGTTGCTGTGAGCGTTGAGTGTACAAATACCTGTTTGTATCTCTGCTTTCAATTCTTCTGGGCATATACACAGAAGCAAAATTGTTGCATTGTATGATAATTCTATTTCCAATTGTTTGAGGAACTATCATACTGTTTCCATAGTGGCTACACCATTTAATATTCCCAGCAATGGTGCAGAAGGGTTCCAATTTCTCTACATCCTCTCCAATACTTCTCATTTACTGCTTTTCTAATAGCCATCTTAATGGGTATGAGGTGGTATCTCATTATGGGTTTTGATTTGCATTTCCCTTATGATTAGTGATGTTGAGCATCCTTTATATGTATACTGACCATTTGTGTATCTTCTTTCAAGAATTGTCTGTTCAAGCCCATTTTAAGATATAGAGATGTTGTTGAGGCAATCTATAATCTTTTTTTTGCTTTTGAGTTAGAGTACAGGGGCACGATCATGGCCACTGCAGCATCGACCTGCTCGGCTCAGGTGATCCTTCCACCTCACCCTTCCAAGTAGCTGGAACCATAGGCACCTGCCACCACACCCAGCTAATTTTTGATTTATTGAAGAGATGAGGTCTCACCAAGTTGCCCAGGCTGGTCTTGAAACCTTGGACTCAAGGAATCCTCTCGCCTCAGCTTCCCAAAGTGCTGGTATTACAGGTGGCACCCAGCCAATCTATAATCTTTACATCCCAATCCTGCAAAACGCAGGATGTTTCCAAGTAAACTAAACCTCATTTTAACAATGTTCCCTTGGAACAAGGTCCTTGAATGTGGTCTAAAACAGAACATCCTCACACTGAAATCTGCATTGTAACAAATAGGTTTATAGTAAGGATATGGTTGTGTATTAGAGGCTGTTATCTAAACAGCAGTGATCAGTCATTCATTATTTTACAGAAAGTAGTTTTACAATATTGCAAGAAACAAGACAGAAATACCAGGTAACTTATAAGGAATGTTGTTCTGATTTTGAAGATTGTTTAATAATAAAATGCATTATTTATGAGATGTTCATTAGCAGATTTTACCTTCTGAGGTTAGGCATTTTACTTGAAGCCAGGAGAATAAGGAGAATAGACCCTTTTCCAAAAACTTGCATGTCTAGATGTATGTATTCCTTTTTTTAGGGTCTACATTTTAAGGTAATGAAGCATTCTGGGTATTGCTAAGGATTCAAGAAACATACAGAATGTCATTCTGCCCTCAAAGAGTTTTACTGAAGAGACAATTCACTCAATTAGCAAGTAGTGATAAAAGATGACAAAATATAATGAAGTGTTAAACTTTGTGATATAAATTCTAAGTATCTAAGTGTTTTTAGAATGGCAAGATAAATGTAATTATGTGTATGAGTAAGGATTATTAGAAGAGATAAAACTTAACTAGACCCTTAGGGGATGGGAAAAATTTGCATATATAGACAGGCATTCTGTATGTCGGCAAAAAGAATAAACAAAGGTAGACATAAAAAATTCACTGACTCATCTAGTCAATTGGTATTTCCTTTTTTGTTGTTATTTCTTTGGTTACTTTATTATTCTTCCTTTTTGTTTCTCTCTTATCAATCAGAATTTCTTAAACCCCTACTATGTGTTGGGCATTTGCTAGGTCCTGAGGTTTCAGAGTCAAACTGAACCTGCCTTCGTCTTCAGGGAGTCATAGCCTACTGGAGGGAACAGTCAATGAGTCCATCAAGATTCCAGAGTGTTGTCAAAGCTGGATGGAGGTAAGCACAGAGTTCTGTGGAGCAGTGTCAAAAGCATCAGAATCACATTAGGCGTGAGGATAGGGTAGAGCTGGATAGGAGAAAAGAAGCTGAGCACAAACAAGAGTGAGGCACACTGGGAGGGAAAGGGCAAAAGCCCGGAGATGGCACCTGGATAGAGGACATTGTGTGTAAGTAAAGGAGCAGAGAACAAGGAGCCATGATGGGGGACAACACCACTAGCTGCCACGAGTTTCAGGAAGTATCATCTCTGCCACCTGCTTTCCAAAGATAAAAGACCTGGTCTCAGGGTCCTTGCTGAAGAACACAACTAGTTCTTATCAGGCAATCAGTTGAGAGAAGCTATATTTAGGACTGCTGAAGACACATGCAATTCACCCGATCCTCTAAATAATCATTACTTACCCTAGGGTTATGTCGACCACAAAGACACTTAGACTATATTCATTTTGTCCCTTCACAAAAATGTCTTCACTGATGTGTACTATAACATTTTACCTTTGTGTGGTTCATGCCAAGATGTAGCCATGTGAACCACATAGCTGCGGTGGCTTGCTGACTACTAAGCTACGACTGAATGCTTCTCAGTTGTTACCAGTTGACTGCTTCTTCGTTTGGTGTCCCTAAGTGAAGTATGTAAAACACTTCCTTTAGAATAAGTACTAGGAAAAAGTTTGATTTTTCCCCAGAGTATTTCTTCCTTTTGGATAATGAGAACTATATTCTCCAATTTATCACATTTCCCTGTTTGCCCTGGCTGTTAGGAAACTTAGAACCAAATTTCACCTCAATTACTGTAGATTTATTTGGCTTTATATCTGAAAATTTTGAATCATCTTGTTTTGTGGCCCTGATATTCCCTTTATATTTTATTATTTTGTTTTATTGAATGTGGTTTTATATTTTAAGACTATATGCTATAGACGTAAAAAATCTATGCTGTACCTGCCTAGTTACAATCCCATATGATGAAAATTGCCAGAAATGTATGTATGGGCAGTTCTGCATCACAGTCACGCTACCCTAGTGCCAGGCTGGCATCTGTCGGGAAGGCACAGCCGACTACGGTATTTTTGGCCAGCTATGGCCCGGGAGAGAGGGCGCTGCCTCCAGAGGCACTGTGCTGGATGAACAAATGGGAAGTATCTAATTGTGCCTTCTGAAAACTGAACGCAAAGACAGGATAAACCTTCCCAGAGAGTCACATTATGAACATGGCAGAGCTGTTACCTGGAAACAAGGGAAAGGAAGTCCTGGCCTTAGGAAAGGACTCACGGAGCTGCTGGGAGGCCAGTAGAGCTGCTAAATATCCCCACGAGGATGCAGGTTTTCATGGGTTCTGGCTCTTGAGACTATTTCCTCCCACATTTATGTACAATAGTTTCCCTTGCTAGAGGTGCACTGAGGGTATCTCTCCTCTCAATAATCAAAAGGTCACTGCAAAGCCTCTATGTAGAAAGAGGGTTATGTACAGGCACAACGGTGATTTACTTGGGAGAATAATAAAAAGGATGAATACATATAAAACAGAAGGCCTGAGCAGAGTCATATTTCTAAGAGTTGCAGTTTTAAAAATTCCATATTCCAATATCCAATTAAAAAATATGAACAATTAATTACCTAATATAATCTGAAGCTCAGCCACAGCAAGTTACAAAACTCCTACCACATTCTGAAATACCTTCATTTGGGCTTGTCACAGGTCTTAATTTCCTCGGAAGCAAATCACAAGTGAATGTGGGGGAGAACCTCCAAGTCACTTTACAGTCCATTAGACATGAAAAAGAATGATTCATCTAACTAATAACAACAAACACACAAATAAATAATAGTACTATTACAACTTCTACCCAGCTGACTTTTTCCTGCACCTCGTCATCTTAAAGTCAAGTTTTTTAGCTTCTTTCCCCATTTTATCCTGGGAATACAAGCTATGTTTCATTATAGCTAAAGGAGTATTCCATGTATTCCAGCTGTTCCTCTCTGGCATCAGGTAGCCAGAAAGCCTGCAGGCAGGCTTTAGGAAGAGAGCCCTTGGCACCTCTGGTGCTGACCAGAAATACCTGCACGCTCGGAAGATGAGAAGAAAGAAGTGTAAGAGATCACTGTTTTAGTTATTGATGCTCTTCATTCTGAGATTTAAGGGAATCTGAGTCTTTTTCTTTATAACCACAGTATGAAAGAATAAAGGATAAAAATCAATGCCGATCATGCCAACAGAGTGCTACACTTCAAGTCATCATTTCCAAGCCCTGCAGTTAGACACCTGCACTCTTTGGGGCCCAGTTTGAACACTACAGATCAGGCAAGCAGAGGTGTAAATATTTCCATGTGTGCAGCTTGCTTTTTCCAAAGACTGGCAAGGCTTAGCATGTCGTTTCTTTCTTTAGAACTTCCAGGAGCAATTACGACCTGAAGACATAAGGAGGTTGAAGCAAAGGCATGTGGCTGGAACGGGCATCCCACTGGAACTAGCAGCAGGTGTGTGGGTTCTGGGGTGGACAGCCACAGAGCACAGACTGACAACCTGGACTGATAAGTGTGGAGGTTCACACAGCCAGCAGTGTTAGCCGGTCACCTGTGCAGTGCAGGACTACAAGAACAGACTGGATCTGTTCTGCCTGAAGTGAAGCGTTGTTATACAGGGCCGTATGATTCTGCTGCAAGACACAGCGGTAGGTACAGATCTAACAATCCTGGTGCCAGGCATTTTTTCCAGGAGGTGGTGTGCTTCCTGTAATATAAGCATACTTTGAGAAAGAGGCCACTGCACTCCTCTCCTCTCTTTTTAACAAAGTAGTAATTGTTAACAATTGAAGAATCATCACTCCTTTCTTGGGATTTTGCCAGTTCAGCAAGAGACCATATCAATTCTTAGATGCTATCTTTCTCAATAGCCTATTTCTTAATCCATTTCAGAAATGGAGTTCTCTGGTTTTCTTTAAGGCAAATGAACCCCCTTTAGGTAGGTTCTTAGAGGTACCCCCACTCTTCCCACAGACTAGAAGCCAGGTTGTCTTCTCCCTGACTTCCAACCAGGTTGTTCAGCTACACTTGAGTTTTGCATCTGAATGTAGAAACAGAAACTAAGTGAAATGAAGGAGGCTCAAGATAGGAAAGCAAGAAATCCAATGGCCAGGTGATCTGGCTATGTCAGGGACCCACATCCTTCTTGAGTGGCTGCAGTCAGAACAACGCTAGCAAAACACATACTGTGAAAACATCATACAGCCTATGATGAAGTGCTATACCAGTGGCTTAGCAAACCTAATGCATGTGTTTTTCTTAGTTTGGGAAAATTAAAGGTATTTTTCCTCTTGGTGTTAGCTCTAAGAATATACATGCTAAGCCGGGCTCGGTGGCTCAGCCTGTAATCCCGCGCCTTTGGGAGGCTGAGGTGAGTGGATTGCCTGAGCCCGCGGGTTCAAGACCCGCCTGGGCAGCAAGACCTCATCTCTACAATAAATCAAAAAAATCAGCTGGGCGTGGTAGCGCATGCCTGTAATTCCAGCTACTCGGAAGGCTGAGGCGGAAGGACTGCCGGAGCCCAGCAGGTCGAGGTTGAAGCAAAGGCATGTGGCCGGGAGCGGCCACTGCACTCCAGTCTGGGCGACAGAGTGAGACTCCAACTCAAAAAAAAAAAAAAAAAGAATATACATGCTGGATATGGAATGTTGAAGTTGGTATGGCCACAGGAGATGAAAACAAGGCTTGGAAGGAAGGTGTAACTTGTTCTCACAGATCCCAGAGAAGGGGTCATCATATGCCATGCAGAGTCATGAGGAAAGCGCCAGTGTTGGTCAGGAGGCAAAAGACAGGATTTGTGGGGGAGTCTAGGTCAGAACCTATATTGGGGTAACCGTGGGAAGGTCAAGGCAGTTTTGGATAACTAATAACTCCAGCGGGCTTTGGGCTCTAGAGATGGAAGCTAGTTGCCTGGCACCTGGCCCTGAGACGATTTAGGTGTGTGAGTTAGACCAGGAGGTCGGGGTAGAGACCGTCTGATTTGCATATAGAAGGTGTGCTCATGGATAGGTTGTGACTACCTTTAGGAATTAACTAGCCCTGGGAGGGGCATGCTCTCCCTGGGTCTGTAAGGACTCCAAATACCAGAGCATCATGAATACAGAAAATAAAAAAATACAGTTAATGCAATTGGCCCTGTAATGGATAGGTACCAAACAGACAAATGCAGAATCTATGAAAACAAAGAACAATGTCTGTATTTAAGTATGTCACTTGCCTAAGCAGCACACAGGAGTCTTAGACAGGCTTGGGTTCCTATTATCCTGCAAAGCGGTTCCCTCCATCCTTTGATAAGCACAACTAATGTTCTCTAGCATTATAAAACACGCTATTCACATTCTTGAATCTAATCTGCCTGCCTCCCTAAACCCACATTCGAAGAGGGTCACAGTCACAGCTGGTGATGACATTCGTGTGTGATATGGTTCCAGGGACCTCTGTCACTTACACGGCATGCACGATGGCAAGTATCTGCGGCTGATGGGCTGTCTGCCTCACTTTGTAAAGGACCCGATTTCCCTGCTTAAGAGAGCAAGTCCACCGCCCTCCCCCACTGCAGGCTGGGGGCCTGCCTTCAGCTTCCCGGTGACACGGCACAGGGGAGTTGGACTTATGAAACCCACTGCCCTGCTCTGCCGTCTCTGTCCATACACACTTGGCCTGTTGTTTCAACACCTCAGTTAATCCCAAAGCACAGCATCAGCCATTGCTAGCTTATGTTCAGCCAAGGGCCAGCAGGGCTGTGTTTGTTGAAAGATGGGCTCTGTCCCAAGACTCCTTTGCTGATGGCCCTATTTTGCCATGTAATGTTAAGGCTGGATTGTAAGGAATACTAAGAAAGAGGGTCAAGGAAAGTGATATTACAACCGTGGCAGGTCTGAGTCTCAGAGTTCTGGAAACGAATGAACATGAATACTTCTTGGCAGGCCATCAGTTTGGTTTGGAACTTGATGTCACATTCATTCTTCTGGCTGCTGGTCTCTGAAGGAAATGTTGACCTTCTCACTTTAGATTTCTATATTTTATTAGTTGTTCATCATTGGACAGGCTGCGTGGTATCAGAATTAAAGGACCCCTGGCTAAGCATCACCAATAGAACTCTGGTTGTTTTCAGTTTCTCTAGTACATGTTGGTGGATGACCAAGCCTTGGATTTGGTGTTCCCTTCTCTCTTCTCATTCCTTTCTGGAAAGAGTTTAGATGGGCTGAAGAAAGATATTTGAAGCTTGCCGGTCCAATGTAAATGAATCTTGTGGTGGGTAAATAATTTTCCTCTCTCCTTTACTTCCTGGGGGATTCTGATGAATAATTCTTCTCAAATAAGTTTATAAATATTCTCCTAGTGGTAAGAAGTGTATTAGGCTCACAGCAGGTGTGCCATTAATGCGTTAGTGTATAGGGCAGAGCAAAGAGATAAGGTATCACCTAAGCCTTGAAATTTCACAGAATTTTCTGGAAGATTTTGAAGGCCCATAGCTGGGAACAAAATACCAAGGGCAGCGTTGGTGAAGTATAGATACAGCTTCATAAAACTGAGTTAGACCATTCCTTCAATGTATGAGCTCTTTTTGGATGGGTGTAGAGTGAGGATTATATGAGGGGGATCCCCAAAAACCTTGTAGTACAGGCTTTCCCCTCAGTGTTCTAAGAACCCATCAGTTTCAGTGTACCAGCTAGCATTGCTATAAGAGGCTGAGTTCAGTTTCAGTGAATTTTTTTTGAAGATTCTTTCAACACGTTTGTTCATTTCATGGTGGGTGGTTTATGAGTGCATCTGTCCACACTGCACTGAGTGTTCAAAAGTTTTTTGACCAAAACCAGTCCCATCCTCCCTATTCACCCGATTTTGCCCTGAGTGACTTTTGTCTTTTGTTTCCCCAGATGAAAAAAGTCCTCAAAGCGAAATGTTTTGCTGATATGGAAGAGGTGAAGCAAAAAATGGCAGAAGTAGGCATCAAAAACTGCTTTGAGCAGTGAAAAAAGCACCTCGATAGGTGTACTGCATCAAACGGAGAGTACTTGGGAGGTGACTGAAGTTTAAACATATAAGAATAAATACATAATTTTAATAAATAATTTCAAACCCTTTTAGTTTGTTTTGCTACTAACTATAGCATATGTTTATTTTAAATAACTCAGCAAAAGCATAATTAATTCATCAACTTTGCAAAAAAAAACAAACAGTTCCCTCCCTGCCTTCCATATCTGAAAGTTCAGTTCACAAACTACCTAACTCTAGTCTAAATGAATGAATAATAAATATCCACTCTCTTTTGAGACTATTACAACCTGACCTTCAAATATCATGTTTTCCCATATATTCTGTTACACTTTACCTGTGATAACGCAATTATGGCTTTAAGTGTCTTTGTCTCAAAGTTCCCACAATTTTAAACGAAAGCCGGTAGTAATCAGTAGAGAAATTTCTTACTGCCGCAGTGCCACCTACTGGTAGACCATTACAGGAGCAAGCTATTTGGAGGTCAACTTTGACCCAAGGTTTTGGGGCATCCTTCTGAGCTTTGGTTTTACAAAGCCCCAACTTCACTGTCATTTTGAGAAGCTATCACTTCTCTTGACAGTGTCTAAGTCTCTTGCTGTGGCACAAAGTCAGCAAGTGAAAATGTCAAAAAAACATGCTCATATTCTTACTGTTACCTTAAATTGGCCCTGACTTCACCACTTTGATTTTCTCTGTCCTATAACTGTAGCAAGGGCTCCAGATTGTGTGGGCAAGGGTTTGGCTCTGGCGAAAATAACCTGGGGAGCTTCCAAAGATCCTGAAAAATGGAAAAAAAGATCCCTACTTAACACTATATTTCATCTTGGCCCAAAGGACAAGAGGTAAAATCTAAAACTAGGTTACGGGGATCACTGTCCTCCCAGATGCCGCCACCCCACTTCCTACCAAGCACCAAATCCATGGCCTCTCTTTTGCTTCCAAACAGTGTACGAGCAGGTAATCAACCCAAATTCTTACCCCTCTGGCTCTGGAGAGAGAAGGTTTGGGAGCAATACAGGGTATATTTAGAGCAAGTTTCTCAAGAGCTTTATTTATTTTTATTTTTAAGCGATTATACTCCAGATCCACCCAGGAGCTCCAACAACTGAATAACGCATGGTGAAAAGGCTAAGAATGTGATAATGAAAATAGGTCATTCCACTGAGAGCTGCCAGGCAAATAATTTCACTTGAGAGTTAAAGTGACTTCTAGATCCTTAGGGTTTAAGCTCCACTGGGCTCACTTTATATTAAAATACCTTCCTTTCTCTTGTTGTCTTAGACACAATAAAGTGGGCAGGCATAGTCATATTGCTGTGCTGCTGCTCATTCCCATGCAAACAGCACAAAGCCATGGGGCACTGCACCTGGGCCAGGAACAATCAACATTTCATAAAAACACTGTTTCTCCCTTCTAGTAAATTTATCACTGATTTTCACAAGGTGGCAAGTAAGGCCCCGTCCACCAACTACAGGCCCACAAGAACTTAAAAACAGAAGGGAAGAGGTGAGAGTTGGGCTCCAGGACTGGAAAGCTTAATGAGAAGTGCAGGGGCGGGGATGAGGGATGAAGGCTGTGGGCGTGGCTTCAGCGTCCTACAGTAATGGTAGTTGACATGATCCAACCAGCACAAGAGAAATGCCAGCTATCTAATCTGTCGCTCTCTGCTATTTCAGCTTGCCACCACCACTGCAGAACTCCAGAAGCAACACCGTGGTATAAAGAAGGGAAGCCAGCCACTGGTGCCGGGCCAGCGGTGCTCACTTGCATCCTCCTCAGATTTCCCAAATTGCTGACTCTACACTTGCCCTCCCACATCAGATTTTGAATATATAGCCTGAGGTAGGAAAATCAAGGAAAAGCAATATTCATGGAGCATTCCAGGCATTCTAACTCTTCTAGGAGCTTCCATATTCAGGACCTCATGTAATGCTCCTAAGAAAAGAAAGGCACTGGTCCATCATCAACAGGAAAGAACTCCGGGTGGCTTTTCAACAGGGCCCCGGGATGAACTATACTATCTCATTCAGACGTGCTGAGAAGCAAAGTCACACAGCTTCAAGTCAGACATACGCTACATTCAGGGACTCATTAATGCCATGTTTAACCAACTGAGTTACCTGGACTGATGAGTAAAGACCTTTGAAAGACAGTTTAGGGATTCCTGTAGAGATATAAGCTTCCCAAGTCTCAGGGAGAAGTGTAAGCTTTCAGAGTTATGATGGAGGTTCTTCTTGCAGGTTTAAAGGAAAATGTTGCTATTAGCAACCTAACGTTTTGGGGGAAAAAAAGTGTCCCTTTTCATAGAACACTTGCAACACAGAAAACACGTAGTTTGTAACTAAAACACTGATGTGCCAGGCAGTCACTTACTAACTATATAAATGACTAGGATAGACTTGGTTACTAATACTACGAAGGTAAACTGTTTATTGGGAAGTATAGGCAATGCCTGAGCCTTACTATATCATGCTTCTCGGTGCTTCTTCAACTAAGGATCGGGACCACCAGGAAAATCAGAGTTCAAGGAGTTTAGAAGCCCGGAGTCATTTGGTGACAAAGGCATAACATAACAGGCTACTTAAAAGAGGAAAGAAGAATCATCTGTTTGTCACGTTAATGTAGAAGTAAGAGAAAAAGTCAGTATTAGGAGCCAGGAAGAAGTACAACTTCTTGTTCTGTGGTGTTATGCTGATACCAGACTGAGCATGAGTGTCACAAAATCTTCTGAATAACTTCACCAAGAGGCAGAAAACACTAATTCAAGGTCAAGATGCTGCAAGTGTGACTCACCAACCTCTTAAATGTCCAGTTTGCTCAGCCAGAATGCAAGTGGAGCTCAACTCAATACTAATTTATCATCAGACATGCAGATGAAGGAGTCAGGGTTTCCCGGATCTCCTAGACTGGGTCAACTTCTCCAGCTTAGGCAAATTTGAAGAGCTGAAAATTTGAAGGGGCTCTAACAGCTGTATCTCATGGAAATCCTTCCAACTTTGCCACAATTCTCTGACCCATCCTTTCTCAATCCATAGCAATTTCAGGGAAAAATTTTACTTCCTTAAAAATAACTACCATGTCCTAGTAATTATTTTTACTATTAAGGGGGTTTAGCAGATACTCATCAAATATTTCTTGAGTTCAGGGCCAAAGATTTTCAGTGGAGAACACATCTTTGTTCTCTTATCTCAGTATTACCTGACCTGGGGGTAGTTACAGCGCCCTCGCATGTACACGGCCTCATTTAGTCCTCATAATAAGCCTAAGGGATATAAGTAATTATCTCCAGGACACAGTCAAGTAACTGGGCTTCTCGAAGATCTTATACTCAATTTAAGGTATGTTATGCCAACCTTCTCCCACCTCCACTCCTGCCTGAAGCTCCTAAGCGGCTCCTTACTGCTGTCAGGAAAACTACCAAGTTCATTGTGTGACTCATACACAGGCCCTGCCACCTCACAAGCTTTTCTCTGGCTACTCCCTGCTTATGCCCCTGTCCCTGCCACACTGATGCGTGGGGCTCATGGAACACGGCCCCAGGCTTCAGCTCGTGCTGTTCCCTCCTCCTGGAACTCCTCTAGCTCCACGCTGCCCCTCTCCTGGCTGACCTGTCCATAGCTGAGTCTCAGTATAGATGTTTCTTCTCCTAGAATGCCCGCTCCAGTTCCTAAAAACCTGGGCTTGACAGCTTGGGTTCAAACACTGCCCCATTTACTGGCAGTACGACTTGAGACAAGTTTGTTTCTTTTTTCTTTTTTGAGTCGGGGTCTCACTCTATCGTTCTGTTGCCCAGGCTGGAGTGAAGAGGCATAATCATGGCTCACTGCAGCCTCAACCTCCTGGGCTCAGAAGATCCTTTAACCTCAGCCTCCTGAGTAGCTGAGACTACAGGCATGTGCCACCATGCCTGGCTTATTTAATACACATTTCATAATCTGTCTGTGCCTTTATTTCATCATCCATAAATGGGAAATATCGTTCCTACATTATGTCTGCTTAGTGAACAAATGACATGTAAAGCATGCAGAACCATGCCTGACAAACAACAAATGCTCCGCTGGTGTCTACCTTGAGCACATTTCCTGCTGGCTTTCCTATCCCCTGGAGTCTGTAAGTGCCCTGAGAGTGGTGATTGTCTTGTTTATCTTACAAGGCCCTAGTGCCCGGCATGCTGCTAGCTCCACAATAAATATCTGTGGAACTGAATCGAAGTCTCTGATTACTTGTCAGTGCATTTACTAATTATTATTCATAGGAAACTGGCTCTGGACAACATTGCCTAAAGCAGCATATGCACCGACGCTGAAAGGTTCTGGGCTCTTCATATCAACCTGTTGGCAGACCATGACATCAGAACGACCAGACCCAGGGCACAGGGCAGTGCTCTCGCTCCATGTCTAACTTCCTAAAGCTCCTCAGCTTCCTGAACCTCAGTGTCCTCATGTGGAAGGGGATGAGATCTACCTCCCAGGGGGGTTGTGAGAACTAAGTGAGAGACATAACATGTAGAAAGACAATATAAATAGAAAAATATCAGTCACATACAGGGCATTTTTACCAAATGTTACAAATCTGAGAGCATTCAATAAGACTGGGAAGTTTCATTTATCCCAACCTAGTTCTAGAAAATGCCTATCCTAGGCTGTCAAGATTATTTTTAAAAGGAATGTAAAAAATGCCCATTTGCCAATGCTCTAAGAGCCTGGACGCTTCATTCTTGGAACTGGAACTCTCTTAGGGGCAGAAGAGGGTATGCCAAGCCCAGCACCTTCCCTGCCTCCACTGTGGGGAAGCTGGTGCCCACTCACCTGTGGAGCTGGTGATGGGCACAAAGGCTGCAGAGGGAAGGCTGCCCTGGAGTCCACTCAGCTGCCCGTCTGTGGAGGACCCTCTGAAACACAAAGGAGCATGGTCAGGCCTGCACCCGGAGAGGCAAGATCAGCGTAGGCCCTTCAGCGGCCTCACTGCCTGATCTTGGGGTTTCCTCTTGTGTGGCTCATTCCCCTGCTTCCTTCTAGACTTTGTTCAAATGTCATCTTACCAGAGAAGACAATGACCAACTCATACCATTCTTCTGAAGTATCACATTCTCCCCACTGCATGCAGTTTCAAGAAAGTACAGGCTTTGATCACTGTGTGTCTCCAGTTCCTGGAATAGTGCCTGACACTTAACAAGTACTCCATAAATAATTGTTTATTGAATGACTAAATTAAGTTCCCAGCATTGACTTAGATAAATCATGAGAAAACACTTTGTTTTTTGTGAGTTGGGTCTGACTCTGTTGCACAGGTTCAAGTGCAGTGACATGCTCACAGCTCACCACTGCCTCAATTTTCTGGGCTCAAGTGATCCCCTCACCTCAACTTCCTAAGTTGCTTTGACTACAGTTACACACAACCATGTCCAGCTAATTTTTTAATTTTTTTGTAGAGACGGGTCTCACTACATTGCCCAGGCTGGTCTCAAGCTTCTGTGATCCTCCCGCCTCAGCCTAGAAAACATACTTTTTAAAAACCAAGTTTCACATAGAACAGTAATTATCAACTGGGAAAGGGAGGAGAGACACAGTCCCATCCTCTGACCACAGGACATCCGGCAACTCAAGACATTTGTAGTTCACACAACCATGGGGTACTGCTGGCAGCTGGTGGGTGGAGGCCAGGGATGTCGCTAAGCATCCCACAGTGCACAGGGCAATGCCCCAACAAATAATTACCCAGTCCTATGATGCCAAGGTTGAGAAACTGTGACACAGCACCACCTCTCATGGCAACTTCTACAAGAGATAGGGCAGGGTATATTTGATTCTTTGGGCAGAGGCTCCCCAGCCATATGTCTCAGCTATTCTAGGACTTCTGTTCACACCCAAATTTACAAGAAAAAAAATTCTGGAATGAATCTGATGCCCTACAGACCACAAGTCTCCCTGTTATAGGCTCTCCCAGTTTTTTTGCTGTTGTTGTTTGGTTTTTCTGTTTGTTTGTTTTTGAGTCTGGGTCTTACTCTGTTGTCTAGACTAGAGTGCAGTAGCACAATCATGGCTCACCATAGCCTCGACCTCCTGGGCTCAAGAGATCCTCCTGCCTCAGCCTCATGAGTAACCAGGACTACAGGCATACACCACCACAACCCAGCTAAATTGTTTTTCCCGATTTTTTGTAGAGATGAGGTCTATGTTGCCTAAGTTGGTCTCGAGCTCCTGGGTTCAAGCAATCCCCCTGCCCCAGCCTCCCAAAGTGCGGGGATTTCAGATATGAGTCACTGCAGCCAGCCTATAATTCTTTCATTGCATTTACCAACATTTTAATTATGAAAGCATATAACCGGTTGCCTAGTATCCACCACCCTTGCTAGAATGTAAGACAAAGACTGTACTAATCTTATTCACTGCTGTATCCATAGCTCCTAATATTGCATTTTGCGTATATCAACTATTTAGTAAATATTTCCTGAAAGAATTTGACCCACGGTGTCCATAAATACATTTATTTGTTGGGCCCATCTACCCTGATTTTAGATGACATGGAAAAATGTTATCTGGGATATCAAAGCTTTCATGTGCTCAGGTCTTTGTTGTTGTTGAGCAACATCCAACCCACCCTTCCCACTCCTCTCCCAACACTAGTTTCCCATTCACTGATTCACAAGAAAACACTTATTATGCATTTCCTTTGCTCAGTGCTTGCAAGTAAACACATGATGCAAACTGTGTGATAAATGCTGAGGAGAAAAAGCGCTTGGTGTTCTCAGAGAAGGAGGTAGGGCACCTGATGTGGGTGGTGAGGACAGCAGTCAAGGATGGCCTCTCTGTGGAATAACATTTCAGTCGAGTCAGGAAGTTATGGGAAGCAGGCATTAGCCAAAAGTAGGAGCAGGAAAGAACTTTTCATGAAGAAACAGTATACATGACTCTGAGGCAGAAAGGGGCCTGGGATGTCCTAAGAACCTCTAAAGACCAGCGAAGAGAGTGGGGTGGGGGGTTGGGGACAGTGTTTCCCAAAATTCCTTGACAGGAGTCACCTGGGGTCACTTGTTCATCATACAGCCTTCCAGGCCCTTCCCGTGGAGATACTGGCTAGATGGGCTTGGGATAGGGCCCGAGAACCTAAGCTTTTCACAGCACCCATGTGATTCACATCAGCAATGGTGGCATAGAGACACTGGCCAGTAGGTAAAAGGTAGGTAGAATAAGGTGCACTTGGAGAGTTGGGCAGAGGCTTAAGTGTCCACGTGGTGCCCACACCCCAAAAAGAGACATGCCTCTCGAGGAAATACAGCCCAGTATCGATGCAAGGACCACTGTCTTACAGGAATTCCTGATGGCAAGCCACAATGTGGGCCCTAACCTCCTTCCCTCTTTCATGTTGACGACAAGGGAGCCTTGGGCAGGAAAGAGAGGAGCAGAGGTTTCTCCCTTTTCCCATAAGCTTCTTTGGAGAGTTACACTGGAAATGCTTCTGCATTTTCTGTCAGCCCCTATGGGACCTGAAGCCCAGACAAAGCATCTGTAGATGGTATTTGTTCCTCTAGGTCCAAGAGAAAAAGGAAAAATTCTGGAGGACCCAGGATAGGCTCTTAACAGATATTAAAATCTTTAGGCCATTGTACTTGCTGGAGGAGCATCTGAGTGGAGAAACGCCATGGGGCTGGTCTTAGTTCCACACCAGTGGTAAAAAAAGGGAAGCAGGCAACAAAATCTTGGGGTTGGTAGAAGAAACAGAGGCAGCAAACAGGGATCTGCCTGCGGGGGAAAAGGATCCCTGCCGGGTTCTGTGTCCTTAAACTCTAACTCTCCCTGTCCTTTCTGGTCACCTTCATAGGTTTTATCCCATTCCCACTCAAGATCCCCTCACCTTACGGCCCTGTGCCCAGTTCCACTCCACATCCATCCTCTTTCCGCCCATCAGCTCCCATCAAAGGCCTTGCAAGCTACCACTGACTCAGAATTTGGACATTTCTAAGGTATCCACTGTTGCTAGCACAGGGTCCCCATTCTCCCTGTCATGGAGAAATGTGTCCACAGCAATTCAAGTGGAAACTCTTGAGTGGATTTTTCCATGGAAATAGTGGTGCACAGAATGGTTCAGGTCTGTTAGTACCACTTTAAGCACGTTATGGGTAAATATGCTTTTGTTGTGATAACATCATTTCCTTGGGAAAATACACACTGACTTCTGGACAGCCCACTCCTAAATGGGAACTTCTGAAACACAGCTTGTCTAGAGCCAGTATGCTAATTTGCATTTGCCCTTGCAATGATTCTTCACTGCTTTCCTGGGAATATTTGTGTTTTAGAAAATATTTACGTAGGGAGGTATGTATGTGCTCTTTGGCCGTCTTTAGGTCAGTCACTATGATTTAACAACAGGATAACAGGATTCAGTAAGGTCATGAAGGTAAAGCCCATCCCAGCACAGTGACTAGTCTATACTAAAGACTGACTAAGCATTAATGATTATTAGTATTGTCATTTTTACTTAGGAATACTGATCAAACTCTCTGCATTCACTATAAGCCTATCTACATACAGAAATATCAAGTTGGATGACTCAATGACTCCAATAACAGAATGGAATATTAGTGCCAAAGTGCAGAACAACTACTGGCATTCACAACCTGGAAGTTAACAGCAATTTGCTATTAAAGTCAAAAGGTAATTGACAACCTACTGAAATCTCAGTCAAAATTACTCTTGAGATCCTTTAGGAAGAGAGGTCGCATTTGAGATTGACAAACTATCTCTTAATAAAGTTAATATATGCCAGTATCAGAATGATTTATTCAACTCTGCACCAGATGAGGAAGCTGGCTTGTATTAAGGAGCTGTGCTGTACACAAGGGGAGGACCCCCCCCAAAATGGAATTATTTTATGGAAGGCAGGTCGCCTGTAGCATAGGCTTCCCCAGCTAGGTCAGTGTTCCAGGAACCCACTAGCATCAGTGTACCAGCTAGTGGTGTTATGAGAGGCTGTGTTCATTCAGCTTCAGTGAAATTGTCTGGGAGATTTCATTCAACACGTTTGCCCATTTCATGATGGGTGATCTACAAGCACACCTGCCCACAATATACTGAGTGTTCAGCAGTTTTTGACCCCAAACGGCATGACCCCCATGCCCTACCCTCCCTATTCACCCAATCTCACCCTGAACAACTTTCTTTTTGTTTCTCTGGATGAAAAAAGTCCTCAAAGGAAAACGTTTTGCCGACGTGAAGAGGTGAAACAAAAAATGTCAGAAGCACTAAAAGGCATCAAAATTGACGAGTTCAAAAACTCTTTTGAGCAGTGGAAAAAGATTTTTGATAGGTGTATTGCATTAGACAAAGAGTACTTAGAAGGTGCCTGAAGCTTAAACATGTAAGAATACATTTTAAAAAGAAAGTTTTCGTAAATAAATTGTTTTGGGTTCCCCCTCATATAGTATGTACCTTTAAGTATGGAAAAAAACAGTGCAGTGGGATGCTCTTGCCATAAGAAAGGCCTGTGGGAACTTTGAATGAATGACTGAAACAACGTATCTCTCATCATATCCTCAGTGGAACATCCAATAAAACCAGTCACTTTCTTGAACTTAGAATTCTCTTTCTGCTTCTGGAATCTCAATTCTGTTCCATTGATCTATATGCCTGTTCCTGTACCAATACCA
>NW_007247324.1:0-18459 GCF_000164805.1 Carlito syrichta | reverse complement strand
CTCATGGAAATCGAAACTGGCATCCAATTCCTGTACAAAACCCGAAACCCACAGGTCATAAGAGAGAAGATAGACAAATGGGAACTTGTTAAACTGACAAGCTTCTGCAAAGCCAAAGAAACCATCAAGAGAGCAGGGAGACAGCCTACAGACTGGGAAAAAGTATTTGCCAACTCTACGTCTGACAAAGGCTTAACATCCTGGATCTACAAGGAACTGAAACGTACTGAAAAGAAGAAAACAAACAACCCCATTATAAAATGGGCAAAAGATATGAACAGACACTTCACAAAAGAAGACATCCGAGCAGCCAAGAAACACATGAAGAAATGCTCAACCTCACTAATCATCAGGGAGATGCAAATCAAAACCACACTGAGATACCACCTAACTCTAGTCAGAATGGCAATTATCAACAACTCAAAAAATAACAGCTGATGTAGAGGGTGTGGTGAAAAGGGAACACTTCTACACTGTTGGTGGGAGTGTAAACTAGTGCAACCTCTGTGGAAAGCAGTGTGGCGATTCCTAAAAGCTCTAAAAATTGACCTTCCATATGACCCCGCAATTCCCCTACTGGGAATATACCCTGAAGAACTCAAATCACTCTATCAAAAAGATACCTGCACACGTATGTTTATCGCAGTGTTGCTCACAATAGCAAGAACCTGGAAACAACCATGCTGCCCATCAAAAGAGGACTGGATTTAAAAAATGTGGTACATATACACGATGGAATACTACGCAGCCATAAAAAAGAACAAAATCATGAATTTCCCAGCAACCTGGATGGAACTAGAGTCTATAATACTGAGTGACCTCTCACAGAAACAAAGATCCGAGTATCACATGTTCTCACTCATATAATGGACCTTGAACATCCAATGTAATACTATAAGAAAATGACTGATGGTACTGGGAAACTATGGGGGGGAGGGGGATGGGATTAACAGTAGCAAATATCTGTCTGGGGATGGGAAAACACCTCTTATTAACAGGGTGCCTGAATGAAACGTAATTGTACACCTAACCCTTAACTGTACCCCATAAAACCATAATAAAAAATATTGATTAATTAAAAAAAAAAGAATTCTCTTTCTGAATACTTGAATGTGCAAAGTTATGTCTCTATCAGATGCAGTTGCACTCCCTGCTGTTTTCTGATCATAGCACCACATGGAATATAAAGAAGTGGCTCAAGATGAACTTACAAAACCTGGAATTATAAAAGTATCAAGAGTTTTACAGTGAGAAATGCTGGAAAGATAGGACAAGAAAGGTGCCATTACCATTACACGATGCAAAAGTTAGAGTTCAAACCCAAGGAGAGTGACAGATGTGACTATCTAGCTCTTAATTGCTCTCTTGGAAATGCTGCAGGTGTCTAGCCGGAAAAGTGCCAAATGTAGTCAGAGTGGAAGCTAGAGGTGGACTACCATCTCAGCTGAGGCATGCAGGTTCTTCTCTGAGGACAAACTGCCCATCAATGATTATTAAAAGCAACTTAAGGGCAGGCTGTCTGATTAGCTTAGCCACCTAAAAACTGTAAGACGAAATGTGGCTGTGTACAGCAGAAACAAAGAATTAGAAGAGTTCCATGAATAGTAGCATGCTGCTTTCAACGAAAGCAGTATCTTTCCTTGGGACATGTTCACAGCCAGCACCTAAGAAGTTTCCTTAAATATAAAACATATACTTCCTAATCCTAAACTCGAGTTCCACTTTTCTGATGCCTGAAAAAGAGCCTGACACTGGCATTATTCCTCCTCCAAGGGAATGGCTCTTCTGAGTCTTTCAAAGAAAAGATGTTCAGTGATGCATTACAAACACAGAGTATTCCTGTAAGATAAAAATATGCCTCTATCAGATACTTTGAAAGATATCTTTTAGTGGAAGTCTCTTTTTAGGGAATACAGGCCAATCAAATCGCTGGCTGGGAGTTCCACTGGCATCCAGACCAGCCTATTAACGTACCAGGAAAGCTCTCAAGAGCAAGATCCCCATCACCAGTTTTGCTGGTGAGGCTCCGATGTGCTTTTTCATGAATCTTCATTTCCTTCATTTGTGGTTTCCTCTATTCTTCTTTTACCTGTTATTTTGATCGGTGGAAACCTTTCTGAAAGTGATATGCCTTCTGTAAGGTCTGTTTTGTTCATTACTACACAAGGTTGACTGTGGTTTGGTGCCATGTCATCTCTCCGAGATCTTTTCAAGGTTTCCCACATTTCTAACATAGAGGTACTAGTTATCTAGTTCAATGGTTTAGTAAAAATTTATCTTGGATTCATGCCACCATGTCGGAGATGACCCTTCTATAGAAGGAAGAGCCCACAAAAAAACAATGCTCAAGATTTTACAGGAAGAACAGAGCTAGAAATGCTGACCTCACCAAGGTTGTGGCGAAACAGACATTGATTGCATTTGTGAAGGCTTGAAAACAAACACCCTGAAACTTGATCATTTTTAGAAAATACAGGTGATAACCAATCTCTTTCAATTTTCAAAAGAGAGAAGATATCCCAAATGCAATTTAGTTTAAAAAAATTTTTTTAAATTTTTTCATAGCTAACATTTACTCATAAAGATCTTAACAATTTTCCGTACAACACACTTACATATACATAGGTATATGCATGCCTCTTTCTTTTATCAGTCCAAAGATTATATATGCATTTCACAAATGGAAACCAATATGCTAACCCTCAGAAAATAACAATTAGAATATTATCATTTAGAGTCTGGTTCCAAAAGCAATTCAAGAAACATCCAGTGAAGCTAACATCTGTGCAACAGTGATACACAGGACTCTATTCTGCCATATTTATGGTTACAGTTCTTTCTGTTCCTGGTATTATTTATGAGGCCTTTTCTTTTTTAATTCATTAGTCTTTCCAGAGGTGATCCTACTATTGCCTGTCAATTTCATTCATTCCTTCCACAGGTATTGAATGGCCCCTACCATGTGTCAGACACAGTTAGAGGCACTTTCTCTCGTGGTCTACCATGTGCCTGACTGTCGTTGCAGGTGATTTCTGTGTAATTTTTTCACTTCCTTTATTTTTCTTAGTTTACTCCACTGCCCTTTTATAGCTTTCCAAATTAAATAATTAACTCATTTATTTTAAATCTTTGTTGTTTTATTAAATATATTAAGAGTTTACTTTTGAGTGCAGTTTGGCTATCCCACAAATTTGATATATAGTACTTTCATAGCCATTCAGTTCTAAATATTTTATAATTTTCATTATGATTATCTCTTTAATGCATGAATAATAGGTACTCTGTTTTTTTAAATTTTCCAACACACGGATTTTTTGAAATTCTTTTTATTACTTCTAATTTAAGTGCCTTGTCATTAAAGAGTATGAACTGTTTGACATTTATATTTTGAAACCTACAGAACCTTCGTTTGTGACATAGTAAGGACTGGATTTTTATAAATGTTCACTGTTACACTAAAAAAGACTGCATATTCTCCCTGTTGGGTGCAGAGGTCTACGCATAGCTATTATTGCTTTTTGGACTGTGAGTTGTGACTCACAATTGGGTTGTAAAATCAATTTAGGGGCTTACAATCAGCATTAAAAAAGAGAATAGAAGACAATATTTTGTGAAATTATAATTTCATATACATACATACATACAGATAGATTTTACTTTTACTAGATTGTGTATAAAACATTTTTTATTATGAGTGCTAGTCAAAAAAGATTAAAAACCACTTAAAGCAAAATATTAATTCCACATTTCAAATACTCAAATCCTTGGTAATTTTTAAGTTATCTACTGATAGAAGCACACTTAAATAAATTACCCACTATGACTGATGACTTGCCAGTTTCTCCTTATAATTTTGTCAGCTTTTGATTTATATAACTTGAGTTTATGTCAAGTGCACACAAGTGGTTTCTTTGTCTCTATTAGTGCTTCTTGTTTAATTCTATTTTGTCTGCTATTATTATTGCTATACCAGTCTTCCTTCTGATCAGTATCTCATGGCTTATCTTTTCCACCCCTTTATTGTCCACCTTTCTGTGAGATTTTTACTTTTGGTATGTCTCTTTTAAGCAGTCTGTACTGCACTTTTAAATATATGCCATTCAATAATCCCTTTTAAAATACAAGAGTATATATAATCTTTTAACATTTACCGTCATTTCTTGTATATTTGGACTCATTTTTACTATCCGAGTTTTTGTTTTGTACTGACCATTCTTTTCCTTTCCTTCTGCTTTCTTTCCCTGCCTTCCACTGGATTCATGAAGTATCTACATCTTCCTGTCCCCCTGTGTTAGACTGAAAACTATAGAGTGCATGTTAACTATGTAGCTATTTTTTCTTAAGCATAAAGTCATGCGTTGTTTCTGTTCTGCCCTTGAACTTGACACAGATCCTATCCATTGAATACTCTTGGTCCTTGTATCTTATCTTTGTTGTTGTAAACATGTTTTATCTTTTATAGCAAATAACTACTGTTATAGCCATTAACATTTACTTACATTTTATAAATGTGCTGTACTTCATTGCTTCTTGTTATCCAAACTTCAGGGTTCACTTTTATTCTACATAGTCTTCATATTTAATGGTTCTTTTAGGAATATTCTGAGACTTTGAATGTCTCAAATTATTTTTACTTTGCCTTCACTCTTGACAGTTTAGCTATCTATAACATTTTAGACTGAAAGTTGCTTTACCTCAATACTTAGAAGCTATTAGCTACCGTCTTCTAGTATCTGGTACTGCTAAGAAGAATGCTGACACTCTGTACCTCTGCAGCTGAAGTGAATTTTCTCTCAGGTAGTATTCAGACTTCTCTTTATGCTTAATGTTCTGCAGTTTCACTGTGATGTAGCCAGAGGTACATTTATTTTGGTACATAGAATGACATTTTTAGCTGAGGATTTATGTCTTCTTCAATTCTGGCAAAGTCTCCATTATTTTTTAAAGTGTTGCTTGTCCGACTGTTCCTTAGGTTTTTCTTCTGACACTCCTATCAGAGTCATATGGCATGTTCCACAGGATACTCCTATCAGACACATGATCTAACATGTACGACTATTCAAAAATATTAATTAATCTGTAGAGTTCACATTCTAGTAGCTGATTCTGCTGGCAATCTTTCTCAGAATTAGAAAGCAACATTTTAGCACATTTTGCCATTTGTTGTGCAGATGTATTTACATGGACTGGTGGGAACTTTCTTACTCATGTGTCTTGGAATTCTGGTTTCCAGGCTTCTTGTGGCTGGGACTCATGGCCTCCTGTCCCTCTACTTGCTCCTTCCTCCCTGCCTCAAGATTATATAGCTAGGTGGCGCCACCTAGTTCCCCAGACACCAGTCAAAAACATGACTTTATAGTGGCACTTTGGGTCCCTGAATCAGTGATATTTAGAAATCCAGGTCCGTTCTGAAAGAGAAACAGATCAAGGGCATGCCATTGTCCTCCTGACTGTGTAGGCCGATTGTCCATGCCAAAAGCCTCCTACTTCTACTACTGAGGTCACATGGTGAGGGTTAGTAGAAGACAGAGTCTAAGCAGCAGACCTCTGGACTGGTGCTCACTTCCTTCCTACTCCAGGGTCTGCCCCTCAGAGAGAAAGGACATTGTCTGGGGTATTCCAGGTCTCCCTCTCACTTCCTAGACTGCACCCTCACAGGAAAGCACTTTACAAAAGCCCTCAGTGTTGTTCTTCAAGTCAATTCTTCCTGTGCTACATCTAACAAATTATCCCAACACCTCTAATATGAAAGCGACATTAATTTGTCCTGCTTTTAAGTATTTCATTCAAGCAGTAAAACTAGCATGGAAAGGGAGGGGAGTGAATTTCTAGGTACACACATTGTATTTTTCCAAAAGCAATTAATTTAGCATATTTGCCATTTGTTGTACAGATATATTTAAATAGACTGGTGGGGACTTTTGAGATAGTCTGGATGTTCATCTCCTTCAAATCTCATGTTGAAATGTGAAGCCCAATGTTGGAGGCAGAACCTAGTGGAAGGTGATTGGATCATGGGTTTTGTGATTGGATCATGGATGGTTTGCTGCCCTCCCAGTGGTAACAAGCGAGTTCTCACTCTATCAGTTCACTTGAGAGTCGGTTGTTAAAAAGAGCCTGGCACTTCCTTCCTCCTCTCTCTAGCCAGCTCCCTCTTTACCTTCCACCATGATTGTAAGCTTCCTGAGGTCTCACCAGAAGCAGACGCCAGCACTATGCTTGTAAAGTCTGCAGAACCATGAGCCAAAATAAATCTCTTTTCTTTATAAATTACTCAGCTCAGGCATTCCGTTATAGCCATGCAGAACAGACCAATACAGCCTTTGAAATCAGTGGTCTACTGGGAGGAATGTGAGGTGAGTACAGCAGAAGACACAGGTTCTGTTTGGGCTTGGCTCTGACTACCTGTGTCCCTTTTACACTCAAAGCTCCATGCTATGCCTCCATTCTTTTATGTTCTAGCACAATAATTTCATAGTTACATATTTTGGGAAGGCATAATGTAGACACTCCAATATTTAAGGATGGGTATGTCACAGATTCAATCACATTTCTTGAAACTACACATAGCAAAAAGCTAAAAGGCTGATGGAATACAGTTAACCTACAATATGACATCTTCCATGCTCACACCAAGAACTTTTGAACCATTTCAACTCCAGATTACTTTGTCTAAGAATCTTCTCACTTTGATGACTCACACGTTAAAGATACAACAATTTTTTTTTTTTTACCTGATGCTTACTTTTATATCCTTTTGACATTAATCTCTAGACATCTTTCATCACACTGCTGACCTCATTGAATGCTCAGGTCCCATGAACAGGGACTTGGTTTAACCAGGCTGCCTAACTCTTAGTTGTTTCCCTCCCCGAACCCCAGCAGTCTTTAAAAGCACCACTGTCCTGGGTGCTGACACAGAGCAGCAGTTACCTTCAACTGCTTTAATCAGGCCACCCTGATGCACCATCACAAGACCTAGGTAAAGAAAGGAAATCTCAGCTATCTAAAGAAAAACACTGTAGTTCACTCTGTTTCTTAAGTAATTTTCTCTCTTCAGAGAGGTCTCCCAAGTTAAAACAGCTTTGACCTTGCCCTTTCAAATGCATCTCTATTCTGAGTTTTGCCCATGGGTCTGGCAAACTTCAGTCTCTTTGGGTTTCTCACTCTATATTTCCTGGAGAGTGTGATTGTGGATCTGAAGAAAAGGTCATTTACAGAAAGAGACAGTTCACATGCATGCAGTTGTTCATAGGCTGTCATCCTTCCTACTTCAGCTGACTTCTTGGAAGAAATACCACAAATAGTTTTGAAAGGAGGATCTGAAGCGGGTACTAAATTATGAAGTGTTACAAACATTAGAGAGGAAAATCAAGAAAGGCTATTGGCACTATGGAAATAGCAAAAAAAAAAAAAAAATTAAATCATTCTCTTTACAAAATTGGGAAATAAGATTTAGCTTAAAAAAAAAAATTAAGTATATGGCTTTGAGAACTATAACAAAGAACTTCTGGGCCAAGAGGGAGGAGGAAAAGGGTTGTAAGGCATCAGGATTAAAAAACAAATGTGCTCATTAAAAAGCTTTAAATAAAATAGACATAAAACAAGTCATTCTAGCTAATTGTTCAGTAGGGACAGTGGTTTTTGTTTTACAGATGGGAAAATGAAACCTTTAGAGGGAAAGTGACTTGAGTTTTCTCATAAAACAGGAACCCATTGTTCTTATTCTCAACTCCCTTTGCACCCAAATCCAAATGACATTCCATCTTTCATATTCTATTGTTCTCTAAATTCAACCTTCTAGGATGTGGAAATTTTGATGTTCTTGGAAATTGCTTCTCTATTTGTCTAATGCCAACTTCTGTGCTAGGAGAAATTTGAAGTTCAACCCCAAACACGGGGCTTGGCATGGTCAAAAGCTCATTACAACTTCTCATTAGTTGTGTCTCCTGGGACAACTATGGCATTTCTGAGTGTGACTCAGTATCACCAGTCATAACTGAGGTATCCTGATTAATGTGAACTGAACCAGAGTAAAGGCCACAGTAAGATCCAAGCAAATGAAGCAACATATCTTGCAGAAAGGAAATAAAAAATTACATGAAAATTTCTTGAAATGCCATCTTATTACTAACCATAGTAACACTTACTTACCATGTACTATGTACCAGGTACTGCTTTTGTGCTTAACACCCATTAATCAATTTATTCTTCTTAATAACCCTACAAGGCAGATAGTATTAATATTGCTGTTTTAAAACAGGAAACTGAGTCAAGAAATGTTGAATAACTTGCTATGCTAGGAACAAGAATTACTTTAGAACAGTGAAAATATATACACTGATACTCAGGAACCTGATTTCAGAAGCCATGAGGCTTCTGTTAATTAAAAATAACTTCACCCATTTAGAATTCATTTTTGTGTATGGTGACAGGTAGGGGTCCTGTTTCAATCTTCTGCATGTGGTCAGCTAGTTTTCCCAGCACCATTTACTGAATAGATTCTCCTCTTCCCAGCGGTTGTTGGTGGAGGCTTTCTCAAAGATGAGTTGGTTAAGAAATTGAGGTTTTGCTTCCAGAATCTCTGTCTCGTTCCATTGGTCCATCTGCCTGTTCTTGTACCAACACTAGGCTGTTTTGATTATTGTAGTCTTATAGTAAAGTTTAAAGTCTTGAAGTGTGATACTTCCTGCTTTGTTTCTTTGGTTGAGGACTGTTTTGGCTATTCCTGGCCATTTATATTTCCATATGAATTTCTGTATTGTCGTTGCCAGGTCTGAGAAGAATAAAGTTGGTAATTTAATGGGTATCGCACAGAATCTGTAGATTGCCTATGGTAGGATGGACATCTTCACAATGTTGATTATTCCTGTCCATGAGTATGGACTATAAATGTAAAACCTCAAATTATAAGAATCTTAGAAAACGCAGGAGACACCTTATAGGAACTGGAGTAGGCAACCAATTGCTGATCAAAACTCCAGATGTCCATACCACAAGGGATAAGATAGACAAATGGGACCTCATTAAGCTGAAAAACTGCAAAGCAAAAGAAACCATCAAGAGAGCAGGGAGACAGCCTACAGAATGGCAAAAAATATTTGTCAACTGTATGTCTGACAAGGCCTAACATCCAGGATCTACATGAAACTCAAATGTGCCAAAAGGAAAAAAAACAAACAGCCCCATTAAAAAGTGGGCAAAAGACATGAATAGACACTTCTCAAAAGACCTACAAGCAGCCAAAAGACACATGAAAAAGTGCTGACTCACTGATCATCAGAGAAATGCAAATTAAAACCACACTGAGATACCACCTAAGCCCAGTGAGAACGGCTATCATTAATACAACAAAAAACAACAGATGAGGGCAAGGATGTGGAGAAAAGGGAACACTTTTAAACTCTGGTAGGAATGCAAACTAGTTCAATTTCTATGGAAAACAGTGTGGCGATTTCTAAAAGAACTAGAAATTGACCTTCCATATGACTCAGCAATCCATCTACTGGGAATATACCCAAAGGAACTCAAATCATTCTACAAAAAAGATACCTGCATACATATGTTTATTGTAGCACTATCCACAATAGCAAAAACATGGAACCAATTGTGTTGCCCATCGAAACTGGACTGGATTTAAAAAACGTAGTACATATACATGATGGAATATTATGCAGCCATAGAAAAGGACAAACATATGAACTCGGCAGTAACTTGGATGGATTTAGAGACTATAATGCTCAGTGATGTATCACAGAAACAAAGAACTGAGTACCACATGCTCTCACTCACTCATAAGCGGATCCTGAACATTTACCACAATACTATAAGAAAGGGATTGGCCGTATCAGGACACTGCCAGGGGAGGGAAGTAGGGTACATAACATCAATAAGGGTACCTGATTTTAAACCAGGTGAAGTGGGGACCAAAGGGAGGCCCAAACTTTACCTGTACAATGACCACTTGTATACCTAATCCTGAATTTTACCCTGCATCTTTAAAATAAAATAAAAATATTAAAAATAATAATAAAATTAAATAAAAATAACTTCCACAAATAAAATATGGGTTTTAGTTCATAGAAATGTCCCACTGACAGTTTCTTAGTATGGTACATTCTTCAAATGCACATGGCAATGTCAGATGTTGACAACACAAAAAACTGGGCGAGTGGTATATGGGAAGTCTATACTAGCCTTACAACTTTTTGGTAAATCTAAAAGCAATATAAAGTTTATTTTAAAAAAAATTTTATGGAGATACTTCATAGATGGAGTTTTTCACTGAATCCATTCAGAGGAAAAATCATGCTATTCTTTTTACTAAAAGTCAGAAGAACATTTGAAAACAGCAGGAAACAGTGGGGCCCTCACGACACTGTACATTTTGCATGTAAGTGAGACAATATTAAAGTCTCCTTTAGTACTAACTTAGCTTCAGGGACTTGTGCTAGAGTTTTAAAGGCAAATTGGAAACTATTTCCTGGAACAATGCCTCACAGCATGCGTTTGATACTTGGATTATTTTACTTAAATTCTGAAGAAATCTTTGCTTTCTCCCCCTTCTGTGCATTTTTGATGCTGAGCTGTTTCCGGTTTTCCCACACTCCTGCCTGTCACAGAGAAGAAACCACAAAAATGCAGCAAAGCCAAGCCTAACCAACGATCTGCAATTCCATCTCAGGAGGCTGAGGAGTGCTTCTGCCAGCAAAGGTCACGGCAGCAGGCAGCGTCTTTAGTGTCCAGCCCCGTTGCTGGGGCCCACTGCTCCAGCAGCCGAACAGTCAGCCACACAGGCAGGCCACTGTGGAGAAGCCTAAGGAACACACTGGCAAACTCAATATTCACATTTGACTCACTAATTTTCCTAGTTAACTATGGGTGAAGGAGAGATTGATTTTAGAATGTAGATGATGGTGACTGAGGCTTGCTGAGTTCTTAACGTGTGCCAGGCCCAGCTCTACGTACTTTACTTATGCTAACTGTTAACATTTATTAACAGACCTAGGAAGTAGATACTCTTATTGTTCTGCTTTTTAAAGTGTGGAAACTGAGGCCCAAAAGATTAAGTAATTTGTAACTTACCGAAGGTGTCAACTGAGTAACAATTTCCTTTCTATTTTGCTACTGGCATTCAACCACAACTTGCAGCCTTCTGACTCCCTTCCCTACTACTCCAGAGTGCTGCAGTCGTGACAATGCCAACTCTTCCTAGAACAGTGTTTAGTACTTAGCAGGCACTGAATAAATATTTGTTGGGTAAATGAATAATGGCATCAATATAATTACAACAGCCACAAGGGGTTATTTTCAATCAAGATCCAGAATTTGATTACACTGATCAAGGGGGGGGGAAGGGACTACTTTTTCTGTGTTCCAGGATTCTTTTTTTACAACTAATATTGATCCTCTGAAGGACAAACGAATGAAGAGCCTTAATGGGAGCAAGAGAAGTACACACGTCTCCTCTAGGTGTCCACACAGCAGGAAATGCCTGCATATTCCAGACATCTCTGATAAGTTCCCCAAGTTTAAACTGAAGAAGGGCCACTAGAAGCAACATCCTTTACCAACCTGTTTCTAGTTCACTAGCTAAAAAGTGGCTGGAGGCACAAATTTGGTTCAGGCATGGAAATGTCCCTTTTGGTGTAAATAGGTAGATCTTCAAAAGGCATTAAAGGCGCGATTGAAATTGCTACACAGCTTCCTAACTAATGCCAATGAAGTTAATCCCCCCCTAGGAAATTTCACTCCTATATCTTCTTTTAGCCATTCAAATGCCAAAAAGAAACAAATATAGGAATGAGGTTGTGAAACTGTCTTCTTAAAAATAACAAAAGGCTAGAAAGTTAGAATTGTACTGGAGTGCCCAAATTTTGTTAAGATTTAAGCATAGCTAAATCGCAAGATGTCTGTTAGACTTAGTTTTTCTTTTTAACATTTTCTCCCTCCTTGCATATCCTAGCTCCCAGGGCTGCCTGCGAGATTGGTGAATTTATTTTTCATGCAGGGCTTCTGGGATCCTCTCTGACAGTGAATTCTGCTAAGGTACAGGCTTCACTAAACAGTAGCCAGACACTGTTTCCTAGCCAGCTTCCCTAATGGCTTAATGTTCAGGAGTTATGTAGTTGGTGGTCACAAGACTTGCAACTTCTCCAGTGGCTGCAATAAGATAGCATCACTACTGTATAATCTAAGACTGGCATTTGTGTTGTTTTTTTAGATCCTGCCTTCTGGTAGACCATCTGACGCCAACCGGACCAGTGACCTGTGACCCCACCCAGAAGCTGACTTGATGCATGAAGACAATATCCACATCTTTGTGATTTCATCCCCAACCAATCAGCAGTCCCAATTCCCTAGCCCCCGACTGCCAAATTACCCTTAAAAACTCGATCCTCTGAGTTCTTGGGGAGGTAGATTTGAGAAGTATCTCCCATCCTCCTGCTCTGATGCCTTGCGATTATTAAACTCTTCCTCTACTGCAACCACTGCTGTCTCAAAATATGGACTTTTCTGCGCAAAAACCTAGGCAGCTGGAACAGTTGTTGAATTTGATATAAAACTGAAAAGATCTGATACTGCAGAATGACCAAAAAAAGATACATTGAGAAAGAACTTTTCATTTCCTTTCTCTAAGCTCACAGTTCAGGCCTGTTACCTGGTGCACTGTTTGATTGTGGCTCCTGTCAGAGGCCAGCAAGGTTGGTAAGTAATGACCCTGAACATTGCCATCACCTGGGGAATCTAGGAGAGCTGTGCCTGCCCCTTCCCCAGGGCAGAGCCCAGCCATCTGCATGGTTCAATAGTTTCCCAAGTGATTCCATTTGTAGCCAGGGCTGAGAACAAGAGTTAGCCTTTATTCTCCATCAGGTGTTCTTGTTTTCAATACTTCAGTACAAATTGCCTTGAAGAGTAATAAAGAGTATTATTAGCTCAGAATTGACAAAACTCAGAAGAAACTAAAGATTATAAAAAACTTACTTGGAAGCCCTCTGAGATGTTGCCTTTCTAAGCACTTGTTTGTGATTGGGTGGGGGTTTGGGGACCAGGGAGGCGGAAGGACTTGGAGATGGCACCACTTTTTGTGGCAGAGTGGTTGGCTTCTGGCCACTAGCTGTGGCACTGGAAATTTTGCAGCCCGCACCATTATTTATTGTCCATAAATTGGAGTTAGGGAGCGTCTGACTGCCAAATATCGCCTGCAAGAAAAAGAAAAAAATGATCAGTAGCGATCACCTGCACAACCCATTTGTTCTCTTTAACTAATTTGCAATCCCAGCGGGTGGCAAAAAGAAAAGGGAAACTGTTAAAATAATTTTTTTTAAGGAAACACTTCTCTCATGTTGCCACTGCAGATCTGGATTCAAAGAAAGGCCATCTCTTTGAAGCAGAGAGTGAGATGGTCTTGTTCCAAGTTCGCTGGGCTAGGAATCGGGGCTGCTGGGTACTATGTGCTGGTTCACATGTGTGAGTTAGAAACACATCTGGTCTCTCTTGGTCTTAGTTTACCTCACTGTTAAATTCAACACATTTTAAATGAATATCTCTTTCTGGGTGTTAAGTATTAGAAACACAGTACGGAACAAAAATTACTTGAGGCTTGACTTGATTCCAGCCCACTCCAAACCCCTGAGCTCTTCTACAAGACTTGCATGTAGGGAAAAGGGAAGAAGTCAGCAAGTCTAGGGTACAGTGAGAAACAGAGGTAAAGATGAGGCTGGAGCAGGAACCTGGAGCTAGGCCTGGTGATGGCCTTAAGGGTGAGGTTACAAGTAACAGCCTATTGACCTAAAGATTAATAAAAGATTTTACATTTCAAAACACTTTCAAAGTCAGTTTACTATATAAATAAATACAAGTTGTTGTATGAATACAAGATCAACACGAGAATATTTCTGCTCAGAGGATAAGCCTAAAGACCTAAAAATCACCATCTAAACATCACAAATGCCAACATATACTATAGTTAAGATGTAAAAGTATACTTCCTTCAAGCAGAAGCTTAAAAAATTCTCACAACTTATTTACCTCATTAGAAAGTCTTTTTTGTGTTCCAATTTTGTTATTGGTCCTTCAATACTATTAACATTATTTTTATTTTCTTTTTTTTAAAGATAGGGTCTCTCTCTCTCTCTTACTCAGGCTGCAGTGCAGTAGCATGATCAAGGGTTACTGCAGCTTTCAAACTCTTGGGCTCAAGTGATACTCTGGCTTCAGTCTCCTGAGTAGCTGGGATCTACAGGTGCATGTCACCATGTCCAGCTAGTTTTCAAATTTTTTGCAGAGACAGGGTCTCGCTATACTTCCCAGCTTGGTTTCGAACTCCTGGCCTCAAGTGATCCTTCTGCCTTGGCCTCCCAAAATGCTCAGCTTACAGGCGTGAGCCACTATGTCTGGCCCCTAACACTGCTTTCAACAGGCATACATTATAAAACCGTGAAATAATATTAAGAAAAAAATAATATAATTGACAAAATACACTGTATTTAAAACATAATTTCTGGCAACTGATTTCCATCTGTACATACAATATGTAAAGAGACATGGGAGAAGTGTCATTTCCTCATGGCAAAGCCTGATGGAGTAAGATGAGATACTCTTCAGAAACATTCACCTTCTAGACAGACGTTGCTAGTATTACTTTTGTCATTTATGAATTTTACTTTTACCTATTTAAAAGATAAACTGGGTAGCTTTAGTAAAATGCTAACCAACGCTTCTACTCTTATGACTTAGTATGTTCCATTTCTAGGAGATGTGTCAAAGGTCCTGGGTTAGGCAGATATGAGGGAGGTTAGGGGTCTTGTGTGGAGTAGAGATGTTTAAGATGCTTGACAAGGAACAAGAAGATTTCAGAGGTAGAGGACCTCAGTGCTTTCAATCAGACCAATCTAAGACATTCCCTGTTTCTGCAAATCAACTGAGGGAGAAACTGAAGAGCTGCTAACTCTTCTCCATCTCTGATTCAAAGAAGAGGAACAAAGACAGACTCAAGGCCATGGCCAAAGCCAGGAGGGCCAGCACGACTGAGTGTGTACACGTGGGGTGTCTTCAGGTGGCTCTGACCCTTCTCTAGCAAGCCTTCTCACAACAAAGAACAAAGCTTCTAGCAAAAGGCAGGCTTCTGGAATGGGTTCTAAAACAAACCCTTTCTTTTCATCTGCTGCTTTCCTATCTGAAGGCCTCAAAATCTGTGAGAGAGATTCAACTGGAAGAAAAGAGGGAAGCAAGAATGGGCTACCCTAGACTTCTGTTTTCACCACTACATCCAGATAAGTGAGGTGACAGGTGGGAAGTGCCTCATTCAAGATGGGGAAGAGACCAGAAGTCAGGATGAGGGCTGAAGAACTCTACATTGCATCATCCAGAAACAGATTCACTAGGTAAAGAGGTAGAGGAGGGGGGAAAAAACATTGTTAGCAAAGAGCTCTTGGAAAAAAATTTTTTTTTTTTTTTCGAGTTGGAGTCTCACTCTGTTGCCCAGACTGGAGTGCAGTGGCCGCGCCCGGCCACATGCCTTTGCTTCAACCTCGACCTGCTGGGCTCCGGCGGTCCTTCCGCCTCAGCCTTCCGAGTAGCTGGAATTACAGGTATGCGCTACCACGCCCAGCTGATTTTTTTGTTTATTGTAGAGATGAGGTCTCACTGCCCAGGCAGGTCTCGAACCCGCGGGCTCAGGCAATCCACTCACCTCAGCCTCCCAAAGGCACGGGATAAGGCACGGGATTACAGGCTGAGCCACTGAGCCCGGCGGAAAAATATTTTTTTTATTGAATTGTATTTTTCACGTTGTGAGGGACCTGCCATTGGTAAGAATATCCATTCAATAAGTGTTGCCATGATGACAACCATATTCCAAATTCACTGAGTTTTTCTTTTCTCCCCAAATTTTTCTGGGACATCTAAATACAAGTGAAAGAATGAATGAAGAGATAGTTCAGAATAGTGAGTATGCGCTCCTATTTCTGTTTTTTTAAAAAAAGGAACACACACACACACAAGTATTTGTACAGCACCTTCTGGAAGGATACACAAAACTTATAGCATCCATGGAGAAGAACTGGCTAGGCTAGGGGTCAAGGTAGGAGTGACTAATTTTTCATTACATATCATTTGTATCTCTTGAACTTTACATATCATATATGTAGTTATTTATTACAAGCAAATTATTAAAAAGACAAAAAAGGAATTTGATTTCTAATAACATTTAAGCAGATAAAAGTTAGCTTTAAGTACAAGTCAAAATATGCAAATGTAGCCCAAGTTTCAACCAGCTGGGTATAGACTCCTTGTTAGACTGGATTAAAGGAGTTGGATGTAACTGACATGCATGCTGCGAGTATCTTTGAGGGAATAATTCACATCAACTAGTCATTCTCATTTTTCTGTGTCATTCATTCTCCAGCGACAATTTAAAATTATCTGAGGGTAAACAATTTTCATAAAATAGATTCTGTACAAATAAAATCAATGACCACAAGAAAAAACATATTGTATGTGAGAACAAATAAAATAATATCTTAAGAATTGCTGGACACAGTGGCTCAAGCCTGTAATTCCAGCACTTTGGGAGGCTGAGGTAAGAGGATTACCTGAGCCCAGGAGTTCAAGGTCAGTCTGGGCAACTTGATGAGACCTCATCTCTACAATAAATCAAATAATTAGCCAGGCGTGGTCGCATGTGCCAGTATTTCCAGCTACTTGGAAGGCTGAGATGGAAGGATTGCCTGAACCCAGCAGGTTGAGGCTACAGTGGCCATGAGCATGTCACTGCACTCCAGCCTAGGCGACAGTGAGACTCTAACTAGAAAAAAAAAAAAATCCTAAGAATTCAATCCCATATATACCATCACTCATGAAGAAAAATGAAAGCTGGTTTTCTCTGTGCTAAGCCTGAGGCAAGACAATTCATTAGGTCCGTGTTACAGACTGAATGTTGTGTCCCTACCTCCTGCAATTCATAGGCTGAAGTCCTAACTCCCAGTATGGTTGTATTTGAAGATGGGGCCTCTATGAAAGTCATTAAGCTTAAAAGAGGCCATAAAGGTGGAGCCTAGGGTTTGTGTCTTTCTAAGAAGAGACACCAGAGATCTAGCTCTCTTTCTCACTCTGGGGATACACTGAGGAAAGACCTTGTGAGGACATAGGGAGAAGGTGGCTGTCTGCAAGCTAGGAAGAGAGCCCTGATCTGAAACCAAATCAACCAGAACCTTAATCTTAGACTTCCACCTCAACAACTGTGAGAAATAAATCTCTGATGTTTAAGCCAAATAAATAAGGAATTGACTGGGTATAAAAGCAGATTAAGTCATCAGCAAAAGGCAGAGAGACCCAGAGTAAATGGAAAGAACATGGCTTACAGTCAAATGTGTCTGGGTTCAAATGTCGGCTCTGGCACTTATGAAGCAGGTGACTTTTTCAAACTACTTAAGTTCTCTGAGCTTCAGCTTTCTCATAGGCAATTAAAATTACTTCACCTTTAGAAGATGAGCGGTTTAATAAAATTAATTTCTTGGCCGGGCTCAGTGGCTCAGCTTGTAATCCCACGCTTTGGAAGGCCAAGGTGAGTGGATTGCCTGAGCCCGTGGGTTCGAGACCCGCCTGGGCAATTTGGCGAGATCTCGTCTCTACAATAAATCAAAAAAATTAGCTGGACGTGGTAGTGCACGCCTGTAGTTCCAGCTACTTGGAAGGCTGAGGCGGAAGGATCGCCAGAGCCTAGCAATTCGAGGCTGCGGTGGCCGGGAGTGTGCTGCTGCACTCCAGTCTGGGTGACAGAGTGAGACTTCAACTCAAAAAAAAAAAAAATAATTTCTTCACTGTATTTTTGGAGATGAAATGAAGATCATGTAGGTAACCCTAGTCAAGAAATTCAATAAGGATTTCATGAAATAAATCAGCCAAGCACACAACAGACACTCAACAAATGTTACACTCCTTCCCAAATCTCTGTCTCAATTTACCAGGGAACAAAAGGATGGATGACTATCTATCAGTAATCATTTGTGAACGGTAGTTGGTTATGCATTTTTAGAACATGCTTTTCTAGTCTTATAATGACGCTCACTAGCTGTGAAAATAAACTTTTAAAATGAAAACATATGTTTAGGTTCCCCAGACAATGTTTACTCAGTTCTCTCTGGCAGAAATATCTTTTCTTCTTCTGAACACTTAGAAACATTCATTTGTATGTCTCTTATCACAGTTAGTACATTCTGCTTTGTATTACGGCCAACTAATATGTATACCTTTTCTCCCTACGGACAATACACACTGGAAATGGCTGAATGCGTCTATGATTAATTTTTGTTTCACCCACAAGTCTAGCAGAAAGGTGCTTAATAAATTAAATAAAACTCAACTACTCATCTTTTTTTTAAGCAACAACTAAATTTCTAAACAAGAAAATAGGCAAAAATGTATATTTACATACAGATCTCGTCTTGTAAAAGGCCC
>NW_007247323.1:4572-9471 GCF_000164805.1 Carlito syrichta | reverse complement strand
TGAGTTGGAGTCTCACTCTTGTTGCCCAGGCTGGAGTGCAGTGGCACGCTCATGGCCACTGCAGCCTTGACCTGCTGGGCTCAGGCGATCCTTGATACTTCCACCTCAGCCTTCCAAGTAGCTGGAATTACAGACACATGCCACCATGCCTGGCTACTTTTTATTTTTATTTTTTGAGTTGGAGTCTCACTCTGTCATCCAGGCTGGAGTGCAGTGGCACACTCACAGCCACCGCAGCCTCGACCTTCTAGGCTCAGGCGATCCTTCCACCTCAGCCTTCCAAGTAGCTGGAACTACAGATGCACGCCACCACGCCGGGCTAGTTTTTGTGACTTATCGTAGACTCGAGGTCTCACCAAGTTGTCCAGGCTGGTCTCGAACCCCCGGGCTCAGGCAGTCCTGTCGCCTCGGCCTCCCAAAGTGCTGGGATGACAGGCTGAGCCACTACGCCCAGCCGGATTTTGCTTCTGAGAGAATAGACAGGCTTGTGGGTTGAGGAGTCTGAGATTGAGCGACCACTCCGCACCCCTTGAGAACCCCGGGAGGTGGGGGCCATTTTGATTTCCATTCCCCAAACGGGGGAATTGGTGGGATTAAGCTGCTGGCCCAGGGTTGCAGGGTGAGAAGGTGGCAAGGCCAGGATCCAAATCCAGGCTGCTTTCCTCTGGGGAAGCAGAATTTTTCCAAGCAGAGAATGAAGGGGACGGCTGGGCATAGCGACACATGCCTGTAATCCCAGCACTGAGAGGCTGAGGTGGGAAGAGTGTTTAAGCCCAAGAGTTCGAGGTTGCAGTGCGCTATGATCATGCCGCTACACTCCAGCCTGGGTGACAGAGTGAGACTATGTCTCTGAAAAAATATACAAAGAGAAGGAGAGGAAAGGCGTTCTAGACACAGGCATGCATGAGCCAGGTGCTAGGGGGTAAGAGACAAGGTAGAAAATATAGGTGTGGCCCAATGTGGAGATTCCACAGTAATCCTGTGCAGAATTTTGGACTCTAGCCGGGTGTGGTGGCTCATGCCTGTAGCCTCAGCTATTTGGGTGGCCAAGGTGGGAGCATCATTTGAGCCCAGAAGTTCAAGGCCAGTCTGGACAGTATAGCAAGACCCTGCCTCTAAAAACAATTTTTTTTTGAGTTGGAGTCTCACTCTGTCACCCAGGCTGGAGTGCAATGGCATGCTCACGGCCATCACAGCCTCAACCTTGTTGGCTCAAGCCATCCTTCCCCTCAGCCTTCCAAGCAGCTGGAACTACAGGTGTGTGCCACCACACCCGGCTAATTTTTTGATTTAATGTAGAGATGAGGTCTCACCAAGTTGCCCAGGCTGGTCTCGAACCCATGGGCTCAGGCCATCCTCTCACCTCGGCCTCCCAAAGTGCTGGGACTATAGGCGTGAGCCACCATACCCGGCCTAAATTTTTTTTTTTGAGTCGGAGCCTTACTCCGTCGCCCAGACTGGAGTGCAGTGGCACACTCCCAGCCACCGCAGCGTCGACCTGCTGGGCTCCTGTGATCCTTCCGCCTCAGCCTTCCAAGCAGCCGGAACTACAGGCTAATTTTTTTTTTTAATTTTTAATTTGACACCACTCTGTTATCCGGGTGGCAACTTGCTTGTGTCTGTGGCCACTGGATGGCAGCAGGGCCGGTTGGTGGCGGGAGCCCAGTTCAGAGCTGTTGCAATAGTCTGGCAGCAGATGATGGCTGGGCCTCCCAGGGTCAGAGAAGGGGCCGCTTTGGGGTACGTCCTGGAGACAGAGTTGGCAGGACCTGCCAGCAGATTCAGTGTGGGGGGGGCAAAGAAAGAGAGCTCAACGATGACACCAGGTGTTTGGCCTGCGCTGTGGGAGGATGGGCCAAGGGGGGAGAGCAAGTGCCACTTTACATATGCTGCGTCTGAGCCTGTCGCCTGTGTAGGGGGGCAGTCCCAGAGGCAGTGGGATATTCGGTCCTGGAACTCAGAGGATCGATCAGGGTAAAGATACCTGCAGACAAGTCATGAGGGTAGATAGAGGTGACATTCCAGAGGGAGTGAGGAGAGAGCAGAGGCCCAGGATGGCAGGGAGAGAAGCCACCAAAGTGGCATGGACCAGTGGCTGGAGAGGAAAGAAGCAAGCCAGGGGCCTGTGGCACCATGGAGACCGCCATTTCCATGAAGCGATGTCCGTAGGAGCCCCGGGCTGCTGGCGCCGCCCTGCAAGTGGGAAGAGAGGGAGGAGGTAGGAGGTAGGTGGCGGAAGACTTTGTTGTTTCTAGTGAAACGTGGTAAATCCCAGTACTGTCACCTCCAGTGTTGAAGGCTTTGATGAAGGGCTCCCTTTGCAGCTTTTGGAGGCTACTTCCGTCTCTGGAAGGGACAAGCAGAAGCTACAGTGAACCGGGTGTGGTGGCCCACGTCTGTCATCCCAGCACGTTGGGAAGCAGAGGCAAGAGGATTGCCTGAGTTCACAGGCTGGAGACCAGCCTGGGCAACAGGCAAGATCTCTTCTCTACAATAAATAAAAAATTAGCCAGGCATGGTGGCGCACGCCTGTGGTTTCAGTACTTGAAAGGCTGAGGTGGAAGGATTGCCTGAGCCCAGCAGGCTGAGGTTGTGGTGGCTGTGAGTGTGCCACTGCCTGGTGACAGAATCTGACTCAAAAAAGAAGGTACAGTGTCTTTGTGAATGACTGTGGCATCATGTCCAATGTGCCCCGGAAGGGGGACCCTGCTTGCTTTCCTCACCCCTGCGTCTCAGTCTTCTGCACCCTCAGACAGCCCTTCCATGTCCGCTTGTGGTTTTGTTCTTCCTTGTGGTCTGAATCTAGGTTTTATTGCACAATTAAAAACCAAGTCACTTCTTACTCCTGGACACCTCAGCAAAAGACAGTGGGTGTACAAGGTACTTATCAAACATGTTTGATGTGCACTGAAGAGCTAATCATGTGATCAACACAAGGGAAGTATTTGGCATACTTTGCTTCTGTGTTCTAAAAAATTCTCTTTTTCTCCAAGTGTAGACTTTGTTTTATTTTGCTGTTGTTGTTTTTTTAGTCGGAGTCTTACTCTGTCACTCAGGCTGGAGTGCCGTGGCATACTCACAGCCACCCCAGCGTCAACCTGCTGGGCTCCAGCGATCCTTCCACCTCAGCTTTCCAAGTAGCCGGAACTGCAGGTGTGCGCTACTATGCCCTGCTAATTTTTTAAATTTATTTATTGTGGAGACAAGCTCTTGCCAAGTTGCCCAGGCTGGTCCAGAACCCCAGGGCTCAGGCAATCCTCTAGCCTTGGCTTCCCAAAGTACTGAGGTGACAGCCATGAACCACAGCGCCCTGCCCAAGTGTGCTTTGTAATATGAGATTAAAGGGTGGCAGTGATTTTACACAAGTGAGTAGCAGTAGTGTTTGCACAGCTAAAAATCACCAAGTGTTGCTTCAAAAGTGCATTATGATGATGATTTAATTCCAACTGTAAGTTCAGCAGATAGGTGGCACCAGCGAGTTTCAGTAGAGGAGCCTGTACCCATGAAGACCACTCCCTGGCATATGCTAAGACCCCAAGTGGGGAAAGCGTTGCTCTTGCTTTCCCCACTTGGGAAAACTCTAGGCCAGGCTCGGTGGCTCACATCTGTAATCCCAGCACTTTGGGAGGCGGAAGCGAGGGGATTACCTGAGCTCAGGGGTTCGAAACCAGCCTGAGCAACATGGCGACACCTCGTCTCTACAATAAATTAGCTGGGCATGGTGGCACCTGCCTATGGTTTTAACTACTTGGAAGGCTGAGGTGGAAAGATTGCCTAAGCCCAGCAGGTTGAGGCTGCGGTGGCCGTGCCACTGCACTCCAGCCTGGGCCATGGAGTGTGACTCCAACTCAAAAAAAACAAAAAAAACCTCCAGAGCCTAGGCACTCCCTATCCCCGGCCCAAGTGAGCTGCTGGGTCAGGCCTCTGTTTGGTTTGGGTTGAGACTCCTGGAGCCACACTTCCAAAGAACCAGCCTTGCAGAGAACAGGTTCAAGGCCATTGGCCAGCGATGTTCCCAGGATGGTTGCTGCACCTGTTCCTTCGTGCCCCCCTCCCCCCTTCCTCTTGGTGCTCTGTGTGCTGTGTGCTCACTTCCTGTCACCGAGGCTCTTCCTGTGTGCCCAGTCACTGTCTCCAAACATCTCTGAATCGACAACACACACAGCATCGGGCATTTGCAGCTGTTGTTGCTGCTAGCTGGGCCACCTGGGTCCAGGTCTGCATTTTCTTCTCGGGCCCATCGTCACGGTCCCGGGGTGTCTCCAAGGTGGAAGGTTGTGAGAATCGGGGGGCAGCTCGGCTCCTCTTGTAGTCTAGCAAGTCAGAGTTTTCCCGGCTCTCGATGTGCATTTAGATGAATGTGCTCCTTTTCCCAAGAGGCCTCCCTAAGAGCGGGTCTCCTCTTCAGAGGTCCCAAGAAGAAGGCAAGTAAGTGCCTTTGAGGAGTGGCCATGAGAACTGGCTGAGAACCGGTAGAGGATTGCTCCCCAGAATCTGGGCCCAAGCGAGGCTGGAGGTCACAGGTGGGCTTGGTTTGTTCCAGCAGTGCCCTCCAGGCTGGGGCAGCATGTGGTAGGACACCCCCAGGGGCAGCACATCCCAGGAGAAAGAGAGGCTCTGGGACTGGCTGTTGACTGGCAGCGGGGGCCTAGTTGGGAAGGGAGGCCAGGCAGTGAGCCGCCGTGGGGGTCTTCAAGGTGTGTGGGAACACGTGGCTGAGTCAGTGGGTAAGCCGCTGACAACGAGGTGGGGGCAGGTAGGTGGAGGACTCTAAGATGGCTTGGGATGCTGCGGCCTTGCACTTGACAGGCACTTCGAGGTTTGAAAGACCTTAGCAGGAGGTCGGGGGCATGCTGGCAGTGGGGTAGGGGGAGCTGCTGAGCCGATGCTTCCTTCCCG
>NW_007247323.1:3371-4552 GCF_000164805.1 Carlito syrichta | reverse complement strand
TGAGGCCTGGAGAGCGCCCAGGGCCAGCTGACAGCCCAGCCCAAGAAGGGGGCTGAAGGGGAGAGGCCTTCTCTCTGCAGGGGACGGTGTCTACCAGAAGGGGATGGACTTCATCCTGGAGAAGCTCAACCACGGGGACTGGGTGCACATTTTCCCGGAAGGTCAGTGGGGCTGGCAGGGTTGGGCCCCCAGTCTGAGTGGGACGGGCTCCCAAGCCTCGCCTCTGTGCTCTCTCGCAGGGAAAGTGAACATGAGCTCCGAGTTCCTGCGCTTCAAGTGGGGTAAGGGCTGCTGACGTCTGGTTGCGGCCACCATCCTGGCTCAGAGGTGGCATGTGGCCCCAGGGGAGCTGGTTGGAACTGGGGGACCTCCAGGGTGGAACTGGCCATAGGCTGGCACAGAGGCTTGGCCCAGGGCCCAGCTCGTGCCAACGTTTCTGCCTCCCCCGGGCAGGAATTGGGCGCCTGATTGCTGAGTGTCATCTTAACCCCATCATCCTGCCACTGTGGCACGTCGGTGAGCCTGGAGGGGGCAGGGAGAGGGCCTTCCCTAGATAGTGACAGACTGGGCATCTGGGTGGGGGCCTGGGGCTGTCTCTGGACCTGGGCTGCCAGGCTCCACCCAATGTCCAGCCTCTGTCCACTGTGCCACAGGAATGAATGACGTCCTTCCTAACAGTCCGCCCTACTTCCCGCGCTTTGGACAGGTGGGTAGGGGTGCTGACTGTAGCCATCTGTCTGCCTGTCTGTCTGTCCTCTGCCTCGTGTCTGCCGGATGCAGGAGGAGCTGAGCTTGAGGTGGCAGCAGGGGGACCAAGTGGGATATAGACAGGGACTTCCTGGCACTGAGGTCATTAGAATGAGAGCAGAGAGCATCAGGCCGAGGCAGGGTTGGGCCCTGGGGTGGGGATAGGTCGGCTCCCAGATCGGGATGGCCCACCACCTGGTTTTAAAGGGGGGAGGATGGGCCCCCAAGCAGCACATGAGGGCTGTTCCAGCAGGGCTGTGGGCACTGCTCCTTGTCACCCTTGGTGACCGGCCTCCCCACAGAAAATCACCGTGCTGATCGGGAAGCCCTTCAGTGCCCTACCCGTGCTCGAGCGGCTCCGGGCGGAGAACAAGTCGGCCGTGAGTGTCCTCCCAGGCGCGCCGTAGCTGTCCGCAGACCCCCGCTGTGGGCTG
>NW_007247323.1:0-3227 GCF_000164805.1 Carlito syrichta | reverse complement strand
CTGGCCAAGCTCCCGGGGATGCAGGCCAGCCCAGGTCCTTTCTCTTAGGTGGAGATGCGCAAAGCCCTGACCGACTTCATCCAGGAGGAATTCCAGCGCCTGAAGACGCAGGCCGAGCAGCTCCACCAGCACCTGCAGCCCAGGAGCTAGGTGCCCCGCCCACTGCCTCAAGGCCTGGGGTAGTGGGGTCTCGCCGGGAGAGGCAGCACTGGGAACCCGCCCGAGCCGGGCTGGCTCTCCTTGCCAGCTTTGGACTCGGCTTGCACAGAGCTGGGCTGGGGGTCGGACGGATGCCGTGAACTCAGACAGGGTTTCCGGCCAGATTAGTTCCTAACGCTCACCAGGTGCCTCCTAGTGGGCAAGCACGGCAGCTCCTGCCACTTGGCTGAGAAGGGAGAAGCTGCAGCTTCTTCCTTCTTGCCTTCAGAGGTTCTCTCAGGAGGGTGACAGGTGGGAGCACAGTGGCAGGTGAGCAGCAGCTGGGCGAGGGGGCGGGCCGCCGGAGCTGTGGAGAGGGCACTGTGAGGCCCTCAGCCCCCGCCCGCCCTGGCCAAACCCGAAGCTGCTTGCTGCGCCCTCAGGGATAGCCAGTGGCCACGTCTTTCTTCTGCGCAGGCTTCCCTCTGCGGGCCTCGCCTCAGGCAGGGCCTGGCCTCGAGAAGCTGCAGGCCAGAAGAGCAGCCCCTTGCCAGAAGTCAGGCCCAGCCCCGCAAGAGCCTGAGACTGGCCACTCGCCCCATGCCAGAGCCACCGACCTCACCCTTTCCAGCTCTCAGCGTCACTCGGTCCCGGGGCCTGTGGGTCATGTTCTTAAACAGAACAATAAAGCATCTGCATTGGGCTGTTGGACTTTGGGCCTCTCTGTAGGGGTAGAGACGGGAGGTGACCCGCTGCACAGGAAGACTGAACCCTTGGTGCCCGGGGCACACGGGGAGCACTCAAGCAGACAGGCATTGAGCTCCTGCTCTGCATCAGTCCTCGTCTGTGATCCCCGGGACAATCCTGAAGAGGAGGCAGAGTGGGGTTTATGGACTGGCTTCAAAACTCAAAGCCAGGCAGGTTGGGGCCACACCTGGGGGAGCCCTGGGTGGAAAGAATCAGTCGGACCTTGAGCTAGTTCACAGGAGGGGAGGGCTCTGAAGGACCCAGCCCCAAGCAGTGCATGCTGTGATCAGGAGGAGACAAGGGGCTGCCCACATGGAGCTGGGGACCATGGTGGGACCAAAAGCAGGCCCAGCTGGTGGTGCAAATCCTCTCCAAGAAAAGCATGCTCGGGTTAGACCCTCCATTTGTCTATAGATACATGAAACGAAAAGACCTCACGAAGATCACCAAACATATAAAGAAATGAATCACTGTGCTCACATCAGAGAAGCAAGGACAGGCTGGACTCTTGGGTATGTCTGATATTGCTAGGGCCAAACACAATATTGAAAATACTAGGCCAGGCTCAGTGGCGCACGCCTGTCATCCCAGCACTTTGGGAGGCAGAGGCGAAAGGACTGCCTGAACCCAGGGGTTCGAGACCAGCTGGGCCACTTGGCAAGACCTGGTCTCAACGATAAATCAAAAAATTAGCCGGGCATGGTGGTGTGCGTCTGTAGTCCCAGCTACTTGGAAGGCTGAGGCGGAAGGATCACCTGAGTCCAGCAAATCGAGGCTGTGGCGACCGTGAGTGTGCTGCTGCACTCCAGCCTGGGCAACAGAGTGAGACTCCTACTTTAAAAGAAAAATTCATACCTCATCAACAAGGGTACCTGCACAATCAATGTTTGTATACCTAACCCTGAATTGCACCCCACATCTTTATAATAAAAAATTTTTTTTAATTGTTGGAAATAAAAAAACTCCATGGATATATTATTCAGCAGAAAGTTGGATATTACTGAAGGGAGAATTAGCTGGAAAGTAGATCTGCAGAAATTACCCAGAATACAGAGACAAGAAGGAAACTATAAATGAGAGATTAAGAGTTATGGAGAATACTGGGCGTGGTGGCTCACACCTGTAATCCTAGCAATTTGGGAGACGGAGGTGAGAGGATTGCCTGAGTCCAGGTGTTTGAGAGTAGCCTGGGCAACTAGCGAGACCTCGTCTCTGCAATTAAATAAAAAAAATTAGCCAGGCATGGTGGTGCATGCCTGTAGTTCCAGCTACTTGGAAGGCTGGAGCAGAGGAATTGCCTGAGCCCAGCAGGTCAAGGCTGTGGTGGCCATGAGTGTGTCACTGCCCTCCAGCCTGGTTGACAGTGAGACTCCGACTCAAAAAAAAAGTCACAAAGAAATAATAGTAGCAGCCAGGCTCGGTGGCTCAGCCTGTAATCCTGTGCCTGGAGAGGCTGAGGTGAGTGGATTGCCTGAGCCCGCGGGTTCAAGACCCACCTGGGCAGCGAGACCTCATCTCTACAATAAATCAAAAAAATGAGCCGGGTGTGGTAGTGCGCACCTGTAGTTTCAGCTACTTGGAAGGCTGAGGCAGAAGGATCGCTGGAGCCCAGCAGGTTGAGGCCGCAGTGGCCAGCAGCGGCCACTGTACTCCAGTCTGGGCAAGTGAGTGAGACTCCAACTCAAAAAAAAAACAAAACTTATCAAATTATTTCAAGTTCCACCCGACAGTATATTTTTTGTTACGTGTTAGGATAATGCAAATAAAATATTTGAAACAATGTTTGAAATATTTGAAGTATTCAGTAAGCAATAGGTTAACCTAATAACGTGGTGATGATTTCTTTATTATTATAAAATAATCTGTACATTTCCATGTCTTTATAAAACATTCTGGGGGCAGCAATCTCTTTTTTCATGCTATCAAATTTTAAAGAAACAAAAACTCATATGGTGATGTGTTGTTCAAAGTGACATTCCAATTAATATCAGGAATTGGTATGAGGGAATAGCAGTTTGTGGCAGGTTTGCTCCTGGCATCCAACGATTGTGGCTTTGCTAAACCACAGAGAACCTTCTGGCATGGAGTGGTGCTGGTTCCCGGTGAGGTCCCCGGAGCGTGGGTTTACACATCTTCCCAAGAAGCAATTGTGGAGACAACCCCCTGTGTCTGGGCTCCTGTGGGTCCCCAGCTACCACTCATTACTCACACCAATGCCTCCCCTGCCATTCCCATGCTCTCATCACTACTCCAGGGTTTTCTTCAGTTCAACTCTCCTCTCTCTGCAGTCTTGGGGACCCATTAGCAAATGTCTTCCTAAGAAAAAGCACTCTGGTCCCAGG
>NW_007247322.1:547496-558791 GCF_000164805.1 Carlito syrichta | reverse complement strand
GGCCAGGTAACATCCCAAGGGACTGAGGGGTCAGTTTTCTGGCCATTGTTGCCCTCAGGGGAGGGGACATCTCTCTGTTAGATGTCAGCAGAACTCCTTGGGCCACTGAAGGCCTGGAAGCCCTTGTGCTTTCTAGAAGATGCTTGTTCCTTATACAGACTGCAAGCAGACAGAGGAAAAAGGCGCCCTGTGTAAGGATGACCTCTGAATCACCCCACTCGCCCCGCAGCAGAGAGATCAAAGGTCAGAGGTGAGAAGTCAGAGCATGGCCTTGCCATGGGAGGCGATGTCACGCAGAGGTTAGGGTTAAGGATCTGGATTCAGATAGGCCAGGGTTGAGTCTTACTCTGGCACTCATCACCAGCTGTCCCCTCCAGCAAGTTGACTGGCCTCTCCAGGCCTCTGTTGCCTCATCTGTAAAGTGAGAATAAAACCAACCTGCCCAGCAGAGCCCCAATGTGAATGGAAGGGCCTGGCACATAGTAGGTGTGCAATAAATACTAGCTCCTCCATTGTTTTTCCTTCTCAGGGAGGGTGCCAAGCCTTAAAGCTGGGATCTGGGAGTTTGGGTTCTGGGTAGAGTCCCTGCAGGACCATGAGGAGTCCCTCCACCTCTTCCTTCAGGCCTCAGCTTTCCCATCTGTCAGTAGGGAGTTGAGTCCTCTCCCCCACTCTGCGATGACTGTGAACCTCTTGGTCCTGCTCTGAGCTTGGTTCAGGGACCAGTGGCCCCTCCAGGGGCACAGGGTGATCCACAGGGGAAGAGAACTTGAATCCGTGGAGATGGGCTGAGGGGCGCAAAGGCCACTCCTCCACCACCCCCCAAACACAAATACTGCCTTGGGCAGGAAGACTGGGATTGGGTGATTTGGGGGCGGGGACAGCAGTTCTTGCAGGAGAAACTCCAGGTGGAAAATTCCTGTCTAGGGGAGGGTGGCTAATGGAAGCTGTCACCATTTCTAAATTAGAGGTTAATCCGCTATGCCCAGCATAAAGGCAGCAAGTGGCAGTTCGCCTGTGTTTGTGGCTGGGAGTGAGGGGTCTGCCAGGGAGCATCATGTGCCCGGGGAAGAAACCTGCAGGGCAGGAACCAGCTTGGCCCCGGCCTGGCCATATGAACCTGGCTACTCTTCTGCCTCCCTGAGCCTGGGATTCCTCATCCTGTAAAGCATCAGACTTGAACTTACTGGTTCCTAAGGGCCCTCTGACTCTCGATTCCGTGGTGTCATCATCATCATCTTAGTCATAGCTAAGAATTCCTGAGCACTTACTTAGATCCAGGTCCACATGAGGCATTTCATGTGAACAGAGGTGCCTTCATTCTAGTTTCTTTGAGCCTCAGTTTCCCCTTCTGTAAAGGAAGGCTGTTTCTCTGAGCGGTGAATATCCAGGCTTCCTTCTAGCCCTCGTTGGCTCAAAGAAAGAGACCAAGTGACCCAAGGGTGGTCTTTGAGTCCTGGAGAGGGACTGGGTGAACTTCCTCAGTGGCCCTAAACACCTCCTCTCCACTCCCCCCATCTCCACATCAGCTTCCATTGCTGATGAAAACCAAAGGTCAGCAAATGTGTTCTGTAAAGGGCCAAATGGCCAATATCTTAGGCTTTGAGAACTGTGTGCCCCTGAGCCCTACCCAGAAAGATTCTAGAGCCTCCTGGGCCCTGCCAGGGAACCTGGGCCTTGGCTTGTTCTCAGCCCCAGCAAACAGCAGACATTTTCAGCTCAGCTTCTGAGAGGTGATCACATCCCCTGGGACAGGAAGGCTCTCATTGTGTACTTTAGGGAACAGGTGTGGGTCATACTGAAGTTCAGGAATGGCCCTGATCAGAATCCACAGACCCCTGCAGGACAGACATCCCCCTGCCCCCTGCCCAGTCTTTGTGGTGCGTCCCATACTACCTGGGCCATTCTGGATCCCCCTGTAACTGCCTCCTTGTCCATTCCCATGTTTCGGCTTAAATGCCTTCTCCTGGGGTCTTTTTGGGAACCACTCTACCCCATGTAGCTCTTCCCTGTTATTCTCTATCACTAGGACTTTCACTTCATGTTCTGGAACCCACAGCGAGGAACGCGCTTGATGTTGTGATGTACACACACAACTCAAGCAAAGGTTCACAAAGTCCTGTTTCTCCTTCATGCATGCGAGTCCATCACAGGTGAGTGTACACCACCCATCCCACCCTTTCCCGTCCCTCCTGCCTTCCTCTCTGTCCTCTGCTATCCCTTGTAGGCTGGCCCCTTGGGTAAACACTCTGCCCAGAGCCAGCAGAGCCAGGCGTTATCTCCTCTAGACAATTAGCCACCTATTAAGGACCTCTGTGCAAATGTGCACTAACTGACCCAGGACATGGCAGCTCCTGGAGGAGGAGCACTCCAGACAGCTTCATGGGGTTTAGGCCTCTCTTTAGAAGCCCCTCTGTGGGGGACACAGGGGTCTGGGCTCTGGGAAGCGCTGACAGCTGCCTCCCAGGAAGGGCAGGGGATCAGTGACCTGTGCCACGTGCCCTTCTCATCAAACCGGCAGACAAAGGGGGCTGTCAGTTCACCCCTCTGTTCCCCTCCAGCCCAGTCCCTTCCTGCAACTCGGCCCCTCCCCCCAGCCCAGTATGGTCAGTTCATTGACATAGACCTCAGTGTATCTTTGCCTTTTCAAATATATAATTGTCCCTTTTTTTGGTGGGGGTAGGTTCACTCTGTCACCCAGGCTAGGGTATAGTGGCACAATCCTGGGCTCAGATCAGCCTCCCAAGTAGCTGGAACTATAGGCACACACCACTACGCCTGGCTAATTTTTTGATTATTTTGTGGAGATGGAATCTTGCTAAATTGCTCAGGCTGGTCTCAAACACCCGGGCTCAAGCGATCCTGCCGCCTCAGCCTCCTGGAGTGTTGGGATTACAAGTATGAGCTACCACACCTGGCACCCCCTTTTTGAAATAGATTATTTTTAAGAGTCATGGTAGGGTCACAAACTTGAGCAATGAGTACAGAGATTTCCTCTATACAGCCTGCCCCCCAGCACACATCAGAGTGGGATGTTCATTACAGCCAATGTGCCTGCCCTGACAACGTTATTACCACCAGAGTTCACAGTGTCCCTCTTGGTGTTGGACATTCTGTGGGTCTGGACAAATGGATGATGACAGATATCCACCGTGGCAGTGCCACCCAGCATAGTTCACTGCCCTAAAATCCTCTGTGCTCCATCCCTTCTCCCCTCCCCCAACCCTCAGCAACACCAAGCCTTTTACCTTCCATAGTTTCATTCCCCCCCAGGTGTCATCCAGCACAAATCATACAGTATGTAACCTTTTCAGATGGGTTTCTTTCACTTGGTAATCTGCATTTAAGGTTCTTCCATGGCTTTTCCTGGCTCAAGAGCTCATCTCTTTTTAGCTCTGAACAATGCTCCATTGTCTAGACAGATGCAAGTTTTCAGCTCCTTTGAGTAAATACTGAGGAGCAGTGAGAGGATGTGTTGTTTCAGATGGTTGCCCTTTGAAGACGAACCATAGCTAAAGCTTAGTGAGCCCTTTCAGTGTGTCCAGCACCAGGTAAGAAAAGAAAAGGAAAAGAAAGCTTTCTGATTCCATGCTGTCTCTCCCCCAATGGCTGGCACTTGACCCTCCAAGACCGGGAGCCCAAGGCTTTCTTGCATCTTCTGTCGCAGAGTCTCTTACCTGCTCGTGTACTTTCTCCTCCTACTCTTTGCATATTAACTTTTGCTCTTCCTTTGGGCAGCTGGTGGCATCTTCTGAGGGTACAGGTCCTTAGTCCAAGTGACCAGCAGAGGTGGGAATGTCTCCAATCCCAACTCCCTCTTCCCGGGGGCAAGAATTGATTGACCGGTTTTATATGAGTCCACCAATGGGACCCCAGCAAGGCCAGTGGGCAGGGTTATGTGGTACAAACATGGACACTGGGGGCCACCCCTGTAAGCAGGAGGTAGGGTTCATACCTAGACGGACTTCTCAAGTGCGATGATTGGGTGGTCACCAGTCATCGCACCAACTCATCTTTTTCTGAGATGAAGTCTGGGCAAATGGTATTGTCATGAAAAGGAGGTAGTTTTGTTTAGTTGGATGAATGTTTTGTTTAGGTGACCATCTATTGAGAAACTGTCATGTCAGGCTTTGCCTATGGTTACCAGTGCAGGCTCCAGAGCCAGACTGCCAGGGTTTGAACCCCGTGCCACCACTTCCTAGCTGTGTGATTTTGCACAGGCGACAACATTTCTGAACCCCAGTTTTCTCATCTGTACAGTGGGACTAGCAAATGGGACCTTTCTCATAGGGTTGCTGTAAGGATTAAACGAATGGCTAGCTAGAACAGGACACATAATAGGTGCTTAATAAATATTAGCTCATGTTATTATTAAAATGCAATGTATTTTAAACACAGTAGCTCATTTAACCATCCTTCCTTCCCAGTGTGACAGGGTAGATGGGTTGTATTTTTTTCTTTTTTGAGTTGGAGTCTCACTGTCACCCAGACTGGAGTGCAGTGGCTGCTCTCGGCCACCACGGCCTCGACCTGTGGGCTCCGGTGATCCTTCCACCTCAGCCTTCCAAGTAGCTGGAACTACAGGTGCACACTACCACGCCCGGCTAATTTTTTTGATTTATTGTAGAGATGAGGTCTCGCCTGCCCAGGCGGGTCTTGAACCCGCGGGCTCAGGCAATCCACTCATCTCAGCCTCCCAAAGGTGAGGGATTACAGGCTGAGCCACCGAGCCTGGCTGGGTTGTATTTTACAGGTGAGGAAACTGGGTCACAGAGCGGCCACTTGTTGAAGATCACACAGGCACCACTGGTTTGAGTCAGGTTCACATGCAGGGGTGTGGGGTGTGTGACTCCAGCTCTGACCTTTTCCACAAGTCCTCTCAGTGGTCATTTCTGTTCCCTGTGGCCCAGCCCGATTCCCTGCAAAAGTGATGCTGCCCATAAAGTTTGCCCGTGGAACGAGAGGCACTAAAGTCATTACCCAGGGAAGCAAAATTTTGGTATTTGTTTGTAACGGACACCATATGCTCCCTCTGATTTTTTTTTTATTAAATTACATCATGGCAGATGGCTGGGTATTAAAGGACATTAAGCGAATGGCACTTTGCCTTCTTGTGTACTTTCTTGAGTTTTGGGGAAGATAAATGGACATGGATGGGGATGGTGAGCTGTGAGCCCAGGGTGGTGGCAGGTGAGTTCTCGTCCTGGGAAGGGAGGGAAGCTTGGGGGCTCGGGGAGTCCTTCCTGGGGTGGGTATGCTCAGGAGCAGTAAGGGTGTCTCTAGGAGCCTGGAGCAAGTTTCCCCGGATGTACACATACTCCGATGTGTGGATCGTCGGCGCAGTCATCCCACTTTTCTGACCAGGAAATAAGTCTCTGTGTACCGGGTACCACTACACCTTTGCACAGAATGGCCAGTAACTGTAGGAGCCCTCGTGTCTCCATCATGGGCACAGTGAGATCACTGAAACTACGGCACACCCATGAGCGGAAGTGTGTGTCCCAGAGGGGACCACCCACTCTCTGGGGTGCAAAAGTCTTCCCCGGGGTTAGTTGGGTTAATGAAATTCTACAGCCGGGCTCGGTGGCTCAGCCTGTAATCCCGCATCTTTGGGAGGCTGAGATGAATGGATTGCCTGAACCCGTGGGTTCGAGACCCACCTGGGCAACTTGGCGAGACCTCATCTCTACAATAAACCAAAAACTAGCTGGGCGTGGTAGCCCATGCCTGTAGTTCCAACTGCTTGGAAGGCTGAGGCGGAAGGATCACCGGAGCCCAGCAGGTCGAGGCTGCGGTGGCCGGGAGCGGCCACTGCACTCCAGTCTGGGCAACAGAGTGAGACTCCTGCTCAAAAAAAAAAGAAATTCTGGGTTCCTGAAGGCTGTGAGTAAAAGCCACAGGGTTGACATTTGCAATGGCATTTCTTCCCCGGCTGTTTTCTTACATCTTATACTTGACAAAGGCCTGGTCAAGGAGCAAGAAGGATGAGAAGGAACTTTGACCAAAGGAGTTGTGGGTCTGTCTACCTGGAGAAGTGTTTGAGGTATGGTCTTCCTTGTCTTCAAGCTCAGGAAGGATGTGTCCATCAAGACTGGGATTCAACTGAGAGATTAGTGGTTAAGAGAGGGGACAACTGTCCTGCTGGTCTACTTAGTGTTCACCATTGCATCACGACCTTGTGACTCAGTTTTGTACTTGAATTCTTGCTCTACTTCTTGCTTACTGCGTGCCTGGGCAAGTTACTTAATCTCTGTGAAGCTTAGCCTCCTCACCTGTCAAATGGGTAGAATTGTGCCTGTGTCTCATCGTTGTTGAAAGGTCCTATATTGCTTTCTAGGGATCTCTTCTACATACAGGATGTTTATCGTGGCATTACCTATCTATAAGGGAAGAAAGTTAGAACTATTTTACATGTCTAATAATAAGAAAAAGATTGAATAAACCATGGTCTACTCCAAAGGGTCCATGTCACTGACCAGTAGTCTATTTAGGAGATGAAGAGCACACTGACTTTTGTTCTTCCCCGAGTAGAGAAGTGAGACAGAAAAGGGAATAAACCAAAAACGAAAGTCATATTGATCAGTTCTTATGGAAGGTGGTTGAGGCAAAGTCCTGTGGGGAAATGCATGCCCCAGAATCATCCTAGCTGAGGGGTGAGGGAGCTGGGGCATTTATACACTGACCCTCTTTGGTCATGGTAGAGGCTGCTTCCACATGTCAGTTCCCCAGCATGCCCAGTCTGCCAAGCACACAGGCTTGGAAACCATCCAAGAGGAAGCCCTCAGACCAATGGGTGTCGACATGAGCACTTGGGATTTAGCTCTGCTGGTGGGGCGCATGCAGTGTCTGTTGCAGACCCACCCAGAGGGCTGACAGCATGAAGTGTTGACGAGGACCCAAAGCAATAGGAAGGCCCAGGCGCTCCTGAGAGTCTTGACTACAGCCACTAGGGAAAACGAATCAGCACTTCTTAGCCATGAGCTGCTCACGCAGGAAGACGCAGCGATCCCATGCTGAGGTATATATGAGTGGTAACCCAAAACACCTGAAATTTATGTATTAAAAATTGTGTATTTACTCTTACATGTTTACACTTCAAGCCGCCTTCAAAGTGCTCTCTGTTAGATGCAATACACCTATCGAGATGCTTTTATCCACTGCTCAAGACAGTTTTTGAACTCGTCAATTTTGATGCCTTGTAGTGCTCCTGCCACTTTTTGTTTCACCTCTTCCACATCGGCAAAACATTTCTCTTTGATGACTTTCTTCTTCTGGAGAAACAAACAAACAGAAAAAGCGGCTCAGGTTGAGATCAGGCGAATAGGGTGGGCGGTGCATGGGAGTCATGCTGTCTTGGGTCAAAAACTGCGAGCACTCAGCACCGTGGGGGCAGGTGCACTCCTAAGTCGCCTGTCATGAAGTGGGCAAGTGCACTGAAGAAATCCCCCCTCAGAAAAATTCACTGAAACCGAATCCATCCTCTCACAACAATGCCATCTGGTACACTGACGACGATGGGTTCCCAGAACCCTTACCTAGCAGGGGAAGCCTGGACTGCAAGGGGCTTGCCCTCCAAAAGATAATTCCATTGTTTTGGGAGTCCCCCTTTATACAAACCCTGCATTAATCCCTGTGTCTGTGCAACAGGAGAGAGGTATGAGACTGTAGGAACTGATGAGGGGAGCCCATTCTACCCAAGCCAGACAGACTGAAAATTAATGAGGAAGAAACTTCGTGAAGGAAAATGGGACCCTTACACCAGAGAAAAGGGGTGCTAGGCAGGCAAAACTGAATGTAATCTCTGTGAATTTTTATAAGATGTGATACACTCAATGTATATTAACATATTATACACTTACATGTATTAACTGACTTAATTCTCACACCAACCCTGAGATAAATACTATTGTATCCCACTCTATGAATGGGGAAACTGAGGTATCGAGAGGTTAATGGCCACCTCAAAGGATTACAGTAAGGATTAAAGGCACAATGGAAATAAGCCGCCTAGCACGGCGCCTGGCACATAGTCAGTGCTCAGCAAACACCAGTGATTTCTGATATTTTCATTATTAGGCCAAGGCTAAAATTTTGACTCTGGCCTTCCCCTCTCTGCCAGTTTCTTGGAGACTTCCCAGTTGAGTCCCCTACCCAGAACTGTGAAGAAATCAAACCTTCACAAACCTGGGTTCTTGGCAGCTATTTTGACCAGCCAGGGGGTCAGTTGGTTTCCAGACCTACCCAGTCGCCACAACCTGCCTCTGCCCCCAGGTCAGGTTCTGGGGGCCGTGGAGGGAGGGCCAGCCTTCTTCCAGCTTCATGGGCTTGCCTGTCCCTCCTCCACCCCAGAACCTCCACCCCAGAACCACCCCTCCATCCCAGGGGTGGGAGCACCGTGCAGGCCGTGCCTGTTTCCCTTCCTCCGAAGGGCCACTCCACCCCACCCACCTCTGAGTTGGCCGCTCAACACCAGAGGTTCACTCTGATGCTAAAAATAGCGGGAATAAGGGCCGGCAGTCATGGAATGCTGCCCCTCCCACAAAGAGGCCTCTCAGCCTCTGGGATGGAGGCAGGGCAAGGACCCTCTGCCACATTCAACTGATGGGGAAACTGAGGCTCAGAGGCGTCTTCTGTAAAAGGAAGAGGGATGAAGCCATGTGGCCAGTTCTTTTTTTTTTTGAGTTGGAGTCTTACTCTGTTGCCCAGACTGGAGGGCTGTGGCACGCCCCTGGTCACTGACCGCAGCCTCGACCTGCTGGGCTCCGGTGATCCTTCTGCCTCAACCTTCCAAGGAGCCGAAACTATAGGCACACGCTATCACGCCCGGCTAATTTTTGATTTATTGTAGAGACGAGGTCTCACCAAGTTGCCCGGGTGGGTCTCGAATCTGTGGGCTCAGGCAATCCACTCGCCTCAGCCTTCCAAAGGGATTACAGGCTGAGCCACCAAGCCCTGCCAATGGCCGGTTCTTAGTGAGCGCCCACTCAGCCCTGTAGACTGGCTGGTCAGATCTCCCCATACCCCGTGGTGAGGCACATTCCATGGTTGATCTACAGAGAGAAGACCACAGCTAAGAAAGGTGAAGACACCTGCCTGGGTCTTACAGTGCAAGTGGTGGGAGAAGATGCTGATCAGACTATGATCCCCAACCTGTTGTGCGCCAAAGGAGTCAGGGAGTTGAAGGGGTCAGCATGAGGCCAGCAGCCCCACATGTGCCCAGGGCTGTAGACACACAACCTGTGGATCAGGAGGAGATGTCACACTCATCTCGCAGGATACTGGAAGGAGGAATATGTGCAGACGTGTTTGTGAAACCTTTAAACACAATAGGTCCTTAGTGAATGGTAGCCAGCTTAATTTCCCTGTTCCCTTTGGGGCAGATTTCTATCTAGAAAGAGACAGTAGAAAAGGAGACAATGAGAGACAGAGATCTGGAGAGACACAGAGAGAGAGAGAGAGAGACAAGAGATAGTAACATGGGGGCAGAGGAGCAAGGGTCTTTGGGGACCTGAGACTGAGGCTCCACAGGGGCCCCTGAACCCCAGAACCACCCAGCACTGAGGAATGCCAGATCTGCCTCGACGAAGCCATGAGCTTACGGGTCTCCAAGGCTGTCACCTGAGTGTCTTGGTGGTGATGTGAAGTCGTGGTTATAGGTGTAAACCCCAGGGGGAAGCCAGTCCCCAGACTCCTTTTATTCATCTCCTCCACCAGTGTTTTTGGGGGGGCCTGCGACGTGCCAGACATGGGATAAAGCTGTGGCCTCCTGGACACCATCCCACCTGCAGGGGGCTCAGATCCCAGGGAGCTCCTCTGCCAGATGAGCCACCCCCAGCACCGGCAGGACAGTGCGGGTAGTCCAAGCCGGCACCTTCCCTCCCAGGAAGACAGGGCTCTCTGAAAGTGGAGGGTGGGCACAGCCCCTGCCACATGCCCAGCCCCCATAGGGCTCCTTCATTTCTCACTCCACTAAGGCCCAGTCTCCTCCTGTTTCCCACCAGCTTCTAATGAGCTCATTATCCTCTTAAAGCCCTTTTGGCACCCGCTTTGAGATGTGTTGAGAGATAAAAGAATGCAGAGGAACCCACCCAGAAGGACCAGGCCCAGAAATGTCCTCAGAGAGGCAGAAACCCACAGGGGCCACCACGGTGGTCATGATTGCCGCCTCCACAGCAGCCGATGTGCTGACGTGGCAAGTGTCTTTGCAGCCTGGTCATGTGTGCCCATGAGGGGGTGGAAGGCGCTTTTCTTGCACATCTCCTATGTGTCAGATTCTCTCCCTGCCATTTTTAATTCAATCCTCCCAGCAATATATTTTAGGGGAGGAGTCAAGAGTCTTAGGGCCCCTTTACAGGTGAGGAGCCTGAGTCTCGGTGAGAAGAGGTGTCTTGCCTCAGTCCTGTGGCTGGTGAAAGAGGCAGGATTCTCAGACCTAGGCCACTTTGCCTCCAGAACCCATCTGTACTCTTGCCTTAATGCCTCTGCAAGGGCTGGCATCCCCCTGCCCATCCCATGAGGGTTGCTGTTTTTCTCATTCTGGCCCAGCTGCAGAAACATCTGGCATGGGTGTGATCTCCATGGAATTATGTGGGGGCACCACCCACTGCGCAGAGGTTGTCAAGCTGCTGGGAGACTGATTTTTCTGGAGTGTTGGCATGACCACAGAACTTGAGTGGATTCCACTGCTGTTAGAACACAGTCTAGTCTCTTGAGTTTGGTGTTCAAGGCTCCCCGTGGCCTGGCTCCTGCCTACTGCTTAGATGCGTTCACCCTGCCCCCCAGCTCCTTCGTTCCCTCCACCCAGTGATGGGCCGTTATGTGGGCTGTTCCTCCTTCCTAGGCTGCCGAGGCCGGCCTGCTGCTGCTCCTTCACCCAGAGACCTCTGACTCTTCTTGTAAGACCTCTGACTCCTTTTGCAAGATCTGCCAGCACAAAGACCCCTCCCTAGAGAATCCCCTATGATCCCCCCCAGAGGGTTGCAGAGCCTCACTTCTCCAGGCTTCCCACCCCAGGGTCCACAAATCCTGACATTTTAAGCCAAAGTCTGGGAGCTTATGTGCAAAGGCTGTTTTCTGGGCACATGTCTGTAGTCGTCATCAGATCCTCAAAGAGATACAAGCCCAGCATAGACGCATGCTTAGGAATACATAGGTTGTGAAGTTAAGGGGTCCTGGGTTTGCAGCCCAGCTGCTACTTACAAGCTGCGGGACCCTGAACAAGTTACTAATCTCTCGGATACTCATTCCCCTCTTCTGTAAAATAGACCCAGGTATCCCTCATAGAATTGTTAGGAT
>NW_007247322.1:531719-547405 GCF_000164805.1 Carlito syrichta | reverse complement strand
GGGTGGGTGGGTGGCTGGCTGGCTGGATGGATGGATGGCTGGATGACTGGGTGGCTGGATGGATGAATGGATGGATGGATGGGAAGGTGAATGAATGGATGGATGACTGGGTGGGTGGATGGATAGATGGATGCATTATTTGACTTCATAGGGGCATGATTTTTTGTCTTTTTTGTTCACTTGTTTATTCCAAGTGCCTAGGAGGGTGACTGGTGCCTCGTAGGTGCTCAGTCCTTAGTTACTGAATGAATGGGGGCCCTGGACTCTACTTTAAACTCCTGTTCATCCCATGCTGCTGTCTGGATTAGGAGGCACTGCTAGAGTTCTGATCGTCCATTGGCTGACAGCGGAATCCAAGGCTCCAGCTGAGCTCACCACAGCCCCCTGCTGGTGGTCCTATGAAAAAGCACTGCCCAAACGGAGCTGTCCTTTTTTTGGAGTCTCACTCTGTCGCCCGGGATGGAGTGCAGTGGCATGCTCACGGCCATTGCAGCCTCAATCTGCTGAGCTCAGTTGAGCCTTCCACCTCAGCCCTCCAAGTAGCTGGAACCACAGGCACGTGCCACCACACCTAATTTTTTGGTTCATTGTAGAGATGAGGTCTCACCAAGTTGCCCCAGACTGGTTTCAAACCCCTGGCCTCAGGCAATCCTCTCCTCTCACCTTGGTCTCCCGAAGTGCTGGGATTACAGGCTTGAGCCACCGTGCCTGCCCAGCTTCCTGTTTTCTAATTTATGTCCTAGTCTTCCTCTTGGCTGATGATCCTGGACGCCGACTCATAAAGATGTGGTTCTCAACCCTCATGCTCATTTCTGTTGCCTGAGAGCATCTGTCCCACCTGCAGGTTCCTTCATCCAGACCTTGTCCCTGGAGAGGTCGAGAGTGTCTGTGTTCACCAGGCTCCTTGGTGGTTCTGGATCAGATGCTTCCAGGCCACACTCCGGGAGACCTGACAAAGGATGTGCCAGCCCTGTTAAGGGGAAGGCCGTTGAGATAGGCTGCGTTTGGGGGGCCTTTCCCTGAATTCCAAAGTAATGTACAGGCAGAGTCAAAGAGGCAGTGGTGAAGAGCTGTGCTTGGGGACTTGGACTGCCTTGGGTTCAAATCCCAGCTCCCCCAATCTCCAGCAATGTGATGACATCAGTTTCCTTATTTGCAAAATAGGGAAATCGTTATCACCCATAGGAATGTGTGAGGAATAAATGAAAAGCTGGGTACAGAGCTGGTCCTCATTAAATACTAAATGAATGAATGTGTTGCTAGGCAACCCTATTTCCTTCCTTTTCCTTTTCTTCCTTGGGTAGAGGGGAAGGGCTTTGAATTTTATCTCTCCCACTAGAATGTGAGCCCTGGGGGAAAGGTTTTTTTCTCCACGGTTTTATCTCCAGCATCTAGGTGAGCACCTGTTCCACAGTAGGTCTCACTAAAATATTTATTGGAAAAAAAAATGAGTGCATTTGGTCTGGTTCTGAATCACCCAGGTATGGCAGACAGTTCAGCAAGGACCTAGAATGCACTTTTTGGACTTAAGATAACCCATGAGTCAGTGTGTGTTTGGCAAATATATAGAAAGTGCAGAGCAAAGCATGAGGGGGGACTCCCCAAACCAGAATTTATTTATTTATTTATTTTTTTGAGTTGGAGTCTCACTCTGTTGCCCAGACCGGAGTACAGTGGCTGCTCCCAGCCACCGCAGCCTCGACCTGCTGGGCTCCGGCGATCTTTCCGCCTCAGCCTTCTGAGTAGCCAGAATTACAGGCTTGCGCTACCACATCCAGCTAATTTTTTGATTTTATTGTAGAGATGAGGTCTCGCCTGCCCAGTCAGGTCTTGAACCCGCGGGCTCAGGCAATCCACTCACCACAGCCTCCCAAAGGCACGGGATTATAGGCTGAGCCACCGAGCCCGGCACTTCAGTCATCTTTAAAGTACTCTTCATGTGATGCAATACACCTATTGAGATGCTTTTTCTGCTGCTCAAAACAGTTTATGAACTCATCAGTTTTGATGCCTTTTAGTGCTTCTGCCATTTGTTGTTTTGCCTCTTTTACATCAGTACAACATTTCCCCTTGAGGTCTTTTTCATCTGGGGAAGCAGAAACAAAGTCACCTGGGACAAGATTGGGGCAGGGGGCCATGCTGAGGCCAAAGAGGGAGGGTAGGTCCAGTGCCTGGCTGAGGCCAAGAGAAAGGAGAACAGAGCTCACCGGCCCTCCCGTGGTTCAAAACTGCTGAATACTCTCTCTGCACAGTGTAGGCATGTGTGCCCGTAAATCATCCATCCTGAAATGGGCAAACACTTCAACGAATTGCCAAAAAAAAAAAAAAAAATCACTGAAGCCAAGCACAGCCTTTTACAACAACACTAGATGGTACACTGATGCTGAAGGGTTCCCAGAAGATTTACCTAGCAGGGGAAGCCTGTCCTACAAGAGGTCCACCTCCAAAAGACAATTCCGGTTCTCTGGGAGTCCTCCTCTGTACATCACCAGCCCATAAGAACCCATGCTTGCCCAAGGTGGGGTAAAGTTTGTCCCCAAACTAGAGCCCAGTAGAATTCAAGCCCCTAAATTCTCAGGTTGGTTTAAAGAAAAAGTCAGCGTCCTGGAAGAGGCAGTCCTGGCTTCTGTCCAGCACTGCTCTCGAGGTGCTCCATGCTGTCGGTGGGTTCCTCTCCTCTCTGGGCCTCTGCATTCCCCCTTGAGAATGTGACGTCTGTGCTTGGGTGAGGTGGCTTCTCACACCGTGTCTCTGCTGTTTGCAGGTGGTGGCCCTGAGGCCTGATGCCTGCCCGGATGGCGGCCCCCCGGCTTCTGTTCCTACAAGGCAGACGGGCCGAGTTCGGTCCCCAGCTGGGGAGGAGGCCAGAAATGAGATCCTGGGGGAAATAACCAAGCTCCTGAAGGGTCAAGAAAGGGCAAGGCATGAACTGCAGCTGCTGTGACCCTTGGAATCCTCCTGATTGCTATTGCCAAACACTCTGAAGTGAAGAAAAAGATGTAGGAAGATGGGACCCACTCTTGTGTGTCCTCCAAACCCCTTTCGTGGTCCAAAGAAACTCCCCTTGACTTCGGGAGGGCCGGCGAGCTCTGTCCCCCTTTCTCTTGGCCTCAGCAAGGCACTGGACCTACCCTCCCTCTTTGTCCTCAGCGAGCCCCTTTGCAGAGGGAAGAAGACGGAGAACCCCCGGGGACTCCATCCCTAAGGGGAGCTCAGGAACCAAGCTCCCTCCATCCCCTCCCAACCTCCCCAGCCAAGCCTCGGCGAGCCAGTCCGGAATGACCCCGCTATGGCCAAGCTGTGGTTCAAATTCCAGCGGTACTTCCGCAGGAAACCCGTCCGCTTCTTCACCTTCTTGGCACTCTACCTGACCGCTGGGAGCCTTGTCCTCCTGCACTCTGGCTTTGTGGGCCAGCCGGCGGTCTCCGAGAACCAGGCCAACCCCGTCGCAGGAGGCCCGGTGGAGGGTGCCGAGCTGCCCTTCTTGGGCGACATGCACCTGGGCAGAGGCTTCCGGGACGCAGGCGAGGCTGCGAGCATCGCCCGCAGGTACGGGCCCTGGCTCAAGGGCAAAGACGGGAGCGAGAGAGCCAAGCTGGGTGACTACGGTGGAGCCTGGAGCCGGGCCCTCAAGGGGAGGGTCGTCCGCGAGAAGGAGGAAGAGCGAGGTAAGAGCGGGACGCCTGGCCCCGGAGCGGGGCAAGGAGAGGGGAGGGGCAGGAACAGGTTCACAGCCCTGTCTGCCGTCAACATGTAATAGGGGAAACGGTAATGTAGTTATAGACGGCAGGGTTCATGGTCATCCCCACTGCACAGAGGAGAAAGCTGAAGCTCAGAGAAACCGAGGAGCTTGCCCAAGGTCACACCGCTTGTCAGCTGGTGAGTGTGGAATTGAAGGCCACATGTATCAGAGGTCAAAGTCTGACCTTTCCCTGCAACATCTGTCAGTTCCTGTTGTGTATATGGGAAAATTAAAACAGCTGACATGTTTTGAGTACTTGCTGCACACAAGTACTGTTTGAAGCACTTTACATATATAGAAATACTACTGCAACTCTATATAGTAGGTGTTATGATTCCCATTTAATTTAATTTTTTTTTTGAGTTGGAGTCTCACTCTGTCGCCCAGACTGGAGTGCAGTGGCCGCTCCCGGCCACCACAGCCTCGACCTGCTGGGCTCCAGGGATGCTTCCACCTCAGCCTTCCAAGTAGCTGGAATTACAGGCATGCACTACCACACCCGGCTAATTTTTTAATTTATTGTAGAGATGAGGTCTCACCAAGTTGCCCAGGCGGGTCTCGAACCCGCAGGCTCAGGCAATCCACTCACCTCTGTCTCCCAAAGCGCAGGATTACAAGCTGAGCCACCGAACCCGGCTATGATTCCCATTTTAAAGATGAGGAAACTGAAGCACCAGAGCACAAGATTACACAGCTACTAAGTGGCAGCACTTCTCCTCCACAAAACTGCCTCTTGGTCACCGTGCCGGGCCCCTTGTTGAGGGATCTCAGGGGACATCAATGCCCTGGACACATTTCCTCAGCCTTTTACAGGCAGAAATGGCTTTTCTTTGCGAGTGCATTACCTCATTTGATTTCTACTGCACTCTGTGGGCTTGAACAAGGCCCCTGCGATCCTGAGGCCCAGTTAATAGACATGGAAACAGGCTTGAGGAGGGAAAGACTGCTCAAGGCTGTGCAGGCCGGCCCGTGGCAGGCTGGAGCTTACACTGGACCCATCTGGCCTGGATGCGTGGCACTCAAGGACCATCCCCCAGAGTCCACTGGCATCTGACCAGCATGCCCAGGAGGAGCCCACAGCCCTGCAAGTCATGAGATGAATGGAAGTGAACATTCTAGAAGTCTGGGCCAGGTAGGTTGGGAGAACGAGCTGCCCGTCGAGGCAGAGGGACGCCTCACTCGTCTCTGGGCTGCACCGTGATCCAATGTGCAGAAAACCTCATCTCCCACCACGGAGGGAAGGAGGAGACAGAGAGGAGGAAGAGAAGGAGGGGACGGTCTGGGAGAACATTCCTCTGCCCAGTCGCTCCCCGACCTGGCCTAGCAACCGTCCAGAAGACCCTACCATCCCACCCGTGGGAATTTCCTAGACGTCTTCCTCTCTAAAAACTTCGTGTCCAGAGGAAGATGAAGGAGACAGTGGAGGTGGCAGAATGGAGCGGGAACTGGGAGTCACATTCCAGCTGCACCCAGCCAGCCGTGTGGCCCAGGCAAATGGCTTCACCTCCTCATGCCTCAGCTTTGAAATCTGTAAAGTGGGACAATAAGCTCTTCCTTCCAGGATGCTCTGAGAGTTCAATGAGACAACGGCCACTAAGGCACCAACACAACGCCTGGCACGGGCAGGTGCTTAGGGCATTCAGGAGGTGCTGCTGGGAGCTCGCTGGGGAAGGGTCCCGTCTTGGGGGCAGAGGTGAGAGGGCTTGCGTGATGCTGAAACCGTGATGTGGCTTCTCTCCGCCGTCTCCACTCGTCCAGCTCCATTTTGTCTGCACTGCAAACTCCATCTGGGCCTTTGAACACCCCAGTTCTCACAAGCCTTCCCCTTGGGCTATACACCCCATCACTCTTAGGATAAATTCCAGACTCATCCCACCGCCCACCTCTCCAGGCTCCTCTTGTAATATCCCTCACCCCCTAACCATGCTCTGCCCTGCTGTCTTTCTTGCTGTTCTTTGACCACACCAAACACATTCCTACCTCAGGATCTCTGTAGATGTAGTCCCTTCCATTGGGGATGCTCTCTCCCCAGACCTTTGCATGGCTCCCTTCTTCCCTTTGAGTCTCCACCAAACCTTACTTTCCCAGAGTGTACTAACTCAGGTGGCCCCGCCTTCTACCCGTCACAACTGCATCCTACAGCTTTATCTTTGTCACAGCACTTATCACCATCTGAAAGCCTCTTGTTCACGCATTTGACTCAGTGTTTATAGTCGGTCTCCCTGCTAGACTGTAGGCTCCAGGAAGATAGGACTGTCACCTGTGTCTTGTTTCTGTTCCATCAGCACCAGGGACAGGACAGTGTCTAGCACAAAGCTGGCACTCAATAGCTACTTGTGGAATGAATGAATGAATGAATGAATGAAGGAAGGAAGGACTGCCCCTCAGTCTGGGGCACCTCCATGGGATGAACTCTACTCTTCTTCCATGTCTCAGCTTTGCTCACCTCCAGGAAATTGCCCTGATCCCCTGGGCCTGGATCAGACCCTCCTCCTCTGTGTTCCCTAGAACAGCCCTGGTGTAAGTGGCGACACCTGTGCTTGCCCAGGACCCTGGTAGGACACGAGCTCCTTGGGGCACACTTGATACACCAAAAACATCCATCTTGTGAGAATGAAACACAGTGACCACTGCCACTAACCATAGTTATTACCATTTATTGAGCACCAACTGCACACCGGCCACCGTCTCTTTGATTTTCATATATTATTGGAACAAAATGATATCTGTCAAATGTTCATCACATCTCCTTGTCCCCGATAATAGGTCACTGAATAGTTGCTATCAGTAGTAGTAGTAGTCACAAGAGCTAGCTAGCATCTACTGAAGAAGCATTATGGGCTAGACCATGTTATAAGGATTTCATTGCTTTATTTAATTACCACAACTCAGTAAGCTGGAGACAATCATTACCCCATTTCACAGATGATAAAACTGAGCCTCGGAGAAATCACTTATCCCAGGATACCCGCAGAGGAACTGAGGTTTTAAAAAGGTCTGTTTAGTTCCAAAGCTTGTGAGCATTCTTCTATTCCATGCTAATACCACACCCAACCCAGCAATCTTATATATTTTACAAAATGCAAAGAGAGAAGAAAGAGAAAATAAGAAAGCAGCTGTGAGTCTGGGGCTCTTAGCCGGCAGCCTGTGGAATCACGCAGTGTTATTAAGAAAACATGAATCAAGCCTGTCCCTGATTAACTTATCCAGAGTTCAGCAAGGAAAGACAACATGTGAGATTCATGCTAATAAAAAAGGAGAGGCTTCTCTGACCTGACGCTAAACTCATCTGGTTTTCTCAGAAGCCAGCGGGGGCACTGCCCAAAGCAGTGACACGGACTTCAGCTGCAGAGATTCAGAGCCCATCACAGGCCAGGAGCGGGAGAAGAGGGGCTGCACTCAGGCAGGGATTACAGGTGTGAGCCTGGCATGACCACCTTCTTATAAGGACACCAGTCATATATCCTCCTCCAGGTTAGCCTCGGAACTGATTTACATCTGCAGGGACTCTATCCCCAAGTGAGGCCTCATTCTAAGGTATTAGGACTTAGGACTTCAACTTGGTCATGGGGTGGGGCGTAGTACACAATTCAATTGAAACACTCCTAGCAGAATTTTTGTTCCCACTTCTCCCGAGGGATGGAGTAGTGTTTCGAGGCTATTGCAGCATCATACCCAGGACTCGAACTCAGATCTGGTTGACTCCAGTACAGCATGAGGCCTCCTGTGTGGAGGACTACTCACAAACAATAAATCAAAGGCATACAGATTGGTTTGCATTCAGCTACCCTCTTAAATCACCTGTGTCATAGATAGCAAAATTTCTTGAAAAGATTAATTGGGGCCAAAGGAAAAAAAGGTAAGAAAAAAATGCCACCACCAGGTAGCCTCTTTTCAGATGCTGGTTTCTGGACTGGAGATAAACAGTGCAGGGGTGACTTTGACCCTTCAGCAATCTTTAGGTCGTGGCAGAGATGTGCTGAAGGATTGTGCAAGCCCTGCCATTAATCCACCCTCCCATGGCCTGTGGTTCTGTTCCTGTTTTGCATACCTGACTTCCCGCCTCTGAGAGATTCTGATGGCACAGCAGGATTCAAAGGTGGGGCCCCAAGGAACAGCTGGAGAGGATGTTGGTGGGCCGTGGTGACTACAGATAAGCTCATGGAGTGCTCAAACTCCAGGAACAGGGATGATGGTTGTGTTGGGTGCAGCCCACCCCGAAGATCATGGGGATGGTCACCAGATCTTGCCCAGGACAGGGAGGAAACCAACCCCTCCTCAGTATTCGTATCCTGATCCCTGGAGCTCAGCCCATGCTCGCTCAGAAAGCAGGCATGAAGTGCGTGCATCTTCTCTCCTGTTGACAGTCAAGGAAACAGAGGGTCACTTGTTCACTGCACAAGTCTTCAAGCACCTGTTGAATGGTATATCTCAACCTTATGCCTGGTCTGACAGGAGGGTGAGGAAGGGGACAGAGTGGCATTTAAAAGCCTAGGCTTAGGCCAGGTGCAGTGGCTCACACCTGTAATCCCAGCACTTTGGGAGGCTGAGGTGGGAGAATTGCTTGACCCAGGGGTCCAAGACCAGCCTGGGCAACATAGAAAAACCTTATCTTTACAAAATGTCAAAACATGAGCCAGACATGGTGGCCAGTGTCTGTAGTCCCAGCTACTTGGGAGGCTGAGGTGAAAGGATTGCCTGAGCCCAGAAAATCGAGGCTTTGGTGAGCTGTGATCATGCCACTGCACTCCAGCCTGGGTGACAGAGCGAGACCCTGACTAAATAAATAAAAAGATGCCCAGGTCTTGGGGAAGATGAACCTGTGGTCAAATCCTAGTCCCCAGCTCTTCTCCCAAGGAATGCTCCCTCTCCCCTCCTCCTCTTGGGCAGGTCCCTCTGGGGAGGATGGAGATTGGAGATCCCCTCCCTAAGCCTGGACCCAGTGTGCTGCATGGAAAGGGACAGCTTTGACAGACAGGTCTGGATTGGGTCTAGACCCTCACTGCTCACTGGACCCAGGCAAGAAACTTAGCTTAGTATTAGCATGTTAGTCCGTGCTCCCCTGGCGGCAAGGGACAAAATCCCAACCTGAACCAGCATAAGCTGAAGAAGAACATGCGTGGTATCATGTCATCAAACTGCAGAAGTGGCTCTGCTGGACTGGGTATTTACTTACCTATTTATTTTTTGAGACAGAGTCTCACTGTCACCTAGGCTGGAGTACAATAATGCAATCATGGCTCATTGCAGGCTTAAACTCCTGAGCTCAAGCAATCTGCCTGCTTCAGCCTCCCAAGTAGCTGAGACTTATAGGCATGCACCATCACGCTTGGCCAGTTTTTTTGGTTTTTTTTTTTTATAGAGACAGGGTCTTGCTGTGTTGCCCAAGCTGGTCTCAAACTCCTGACCTCAAGCAATCTTCAACTCCTGGGCTCAAGCAATTCTCCTGCCTTGGCCTCCCAAAGTGCTGGGATTACAAGTGAGAGCCACTGTGCCTGACCAAGAGGCATATTTCCTTCTCCCAGCTTTAATCTATCAGAATACAACACAGAGGCCCTGGGTCCTTCCTTGAAGCAGTCACTGACTGGGAGGATGGACCCTGACTCACCCTGCCAAGGTCAGTGTGTCCTCTGTGGTCAAGGCAGGTGAGGTCTTCTGATAGCAAACCTACATAGTGTGCATGCTTTGAAGGAATGACAGCATCCATTGCAATCCACCCCTCACTCCACAAGGGACACACACATGAGCCTGCAAACTATACTTTTATTACCATTAACTTGATTATAAAAATCATTTCTGGCTGGGTATGGTGGCTCAAGCCTATAATCTCAGCACTTTGGAAGGCTGAGGTGAGAGGATTGCCTGAGCCCACAGGTTCAAGAACAGCTTGGGCAACTTGATGAGACCTCATCTCTACAATAAATCAAAAAACTAGCCAGGCGTGGTAGCACACACCTGTAGTTCCAGCTACTTGGAAGACTGAGGTGGAAGGACTGCCTAAGCCCAGCAGGTCAAGGCTGTGGTGGCCGTGAGTGTGCCACGGCACTCTAGCCTGGGCAATGGAGTGAGACTCCAGCTCAAAAAAAAAATCATATCTAACATGCTCCACTGTACCACATGTAGCCAGATTTGTCTACCTTCACCTGAAGGTGGAACCACCTAAGATTATATTACACCTAACCCCAAGGCCAACATATCTGGGGCACGAGCATCTGTCCCTTTCAGGAAAGCCCCTTCATAGAAGCCATGGGCCAGAAGGAGGTAAGCCTTCCCAAGTGTGAAAGGCTTGGAGGATAGATCTTGTCTTGAATTTGAAGTGAGATGCTACATGCTGTGGGAACTTGGGCTGGTGACACAGCTCCCAATTCCATTTTGACAAGAGGAAAAACAGAAGTGGCATGGCTAGTTGCCAGTCAGAACATATACCATATTGCTGAAATAAAATTCACTTCTAAGGTAGACAGATATATAAGCACACTGTGACCAGTTTCCTCATCTATAAAATGGGTCCATAGGAAGCTGGTGAAGACTGGGTTTAGAAAAATGAGCCATGACATGTAGTCAAGTAGGTAGCACATAGTAGGTGTTCAATACATGATCATTTTGTCATCTCTGTCCCTTTTCCTTCCTCCCTCTCTCCCTGTTTCTCTCTCTCCACATACACACATGCAGACACAATCTATTGAGCTGATGACAAGGACTCACACTACCAAAATAAGCCAGCCTTCTCCCATCTCTATCCCTTCCATCTCCTTCCTGCCTCCTTCCTTCTCTCCCCCCCTCCAGCTCCCTCTTTGTTCTCTTGCCCATCCTGCAATGCACCCTGGGACGCTCAGTCCTCTAGGGAACTACCGAACTGAGCTAGTTGAAGCCCCCTCCGCACACATGGCCATGGAGCACTCTCCCCTGACTCAGGTACACAGCCTCCATGCCTGGAGTCGAGGGGCCATGGCTGCATCTGTAATGGGAGGGACCCCACCATTGAACAAGCACAAAGACAAGATGCAGCCATCACCGTCGGTTCCTGCTTTGGGGAGGCGATGTTTCTTTTAAAAATGAACTGTTCTCAGTCCAGCACATCACCTCTGTCTTATGAAAGAAGTTCAAGGTGGTTAGATCAAGACACATCTCCAGCAGCATGTCAAGGGACACCATGGCTTGGCTATGAGCCTGCGCCCCCTGAGAGCTCCTGCCCTGTACTGTAAGCAGGCAGGGAAGAAGTCCACAGTGCAGGCAGCAGCCTAGCCAGGAAGCTAGTTCAGGGGCACTCAGCATTTCCCTCCCTCATTTTCTGGCTGCATCCTTGGTCCAACCTCCAGTTTCTGGCTTGGGGGTCCCATAGACCTGGATTTGAATCTTTGTTCTGTGATTCGGACTGTAGGGAGGCTGCTTCACCTGCTTGAGCCTCTGTTGAGTCACCTAAGAAAAGGGCATGAGAACGTCAGTGCTTCCACTTCACACAGGGCAACAGCAAAGATCCCCTGATTCGAGAAGCCAGAAACTCAGAACAGAGGCCCTGGAGCTGGGTTGCTCGGTTTCCATTCTGACTCCACATGTCTCAATGTCTCGGCTGTGTTACCTTGAGCAAGTGACTTAACTTCTCTGGGTGTTTCTTCCTCTGTAGAAAATGAGAATAATATTCTCCTAGAGTCATAAGGATCCAAAAAGACAGTATACATAAAGCACTTACCAAAATGCATGTCCAAATAATAATTTTAAGAACTTATGGGAAAAGATGCTTTTCCAAAAGCATTGTAAATGGATAGTCTCTTTTTCTACTCACCTTAATTTGGTACCTATTATATGCCGGATAGTATAATAGAATACTTTACACAAATCATTCTTATTTTAAGCTCACTGGATTGACATTTTTATCCCTGCTACAAAGAAAACTGGGTCTAAACTTACTAGGCCCATACTAGGAAGTAACTGGAGAATGAGGACCTAGACCTTGAGATCCCCAAGTCCAGAGAAGCAAATCTCTTAAGTTAGCTTGTAGAAATAGTCACACATCTAGTGTCAAGCCCTTTAGAGCTGTTTTAACATGGGTCTCATCCTGCAGGAAACAGGAAGTTCTGTTGGGCGCTTGGGAATGGCCTTGGCTTGGGTTCCCGGGTGCCCAGGAGTCTCCAGGACATGCCAAGGGCTTGTTTGTGGCCCTGCCCACAGAAGGGTTCTGTCCTCACTCTGTTGGCCTGCACTGTCCTCACTAGACCAGGTTCTAACAAGGCACATGACTCTCAGTCTCCCTTATGTCTGTCCAGAGGAAGGAATTGATACCAAAAGGCCAACAGCGCCACATGAACGACAAGGCCACATAAGACCAGAGACACACTGGTGAAGCTTCCTCCCATAATCCTTTCAGCTTTGTCCCCAGCCACATCTGATTTTTTGCTTTCCCCAAAGCCAAGTACATTGACTGCTACCTGGATGACACACAGAGCCGGGCCCTTCGAGGAGTGTCCTTTTTCGACTACAAAAAGATGACCATCTTCCGTTGCCAGGACAACTGCGCTGAACGGTAGGGCCCCGTGATCTCAAGCACGTTCATTTCAGATTCTTCCTTTCCAGGTTCCTGTCTGTAGTATTCTGTGCCTTGCTGTGGGAGGGTGTGTCAAAGAGTAAGCACAGGAGGAGCTGAGTAAGTGTTCTGGGCAGAGGAACGGCAAGGACAAAGAACTTGAAGCAGGGATGATTTCAAAGATCAAAGAGCCCATGACTGAGGCAGAATCGGCTGAGGGAAGGATGGTGGGTGTCTTGGTCTATTTGGGCTGCTGTAACAACCACATGGCTGTTGGTTGGAGGCCTCAGGTCCTCACCACATTGGCCTTTCCATGGGGCAGCTTGGGTGTCCTCACAACATGGCAGCCGGCTTCCCCCAGAGCGAGCCATCCACAGGAGAGTGCAAGGAGGAAGCTGCAAAGCATGGTGCAATGTGGCTTTGGCAGACCCATACTGTCTCTTTCACCATCTTCTACTCACTAGAAATGAGTCACTAAGTCAGCCCACACTCAAGGGGAGGTGAATTAAATTCTGTGCCTTAAAGAACAGAGTGTCCAGGAATTTGTAGATGCACATATATATCTATATATATACACACACACATATATTTATTGTTATTATTATTATTATTTGGAGTTGGGATCTCACCCTGTCACCTAGGCTGAAGTGAAGTGGTACAATCACAGCTCACTGCAGCCTTGACCTCCTGGGTTTAGGTGATCCTCCCACTTTACCCTCTGGAATAGCTGGGTGTGCACCACCACACCCAGCTAGTTTTTTGATTTATTTTTGTAGAGATGAGGTCTCACTGTGTTGCCCATGCTGGTCTTGAACTCCTGGGCTCAAGCAGACCTTGTCCTCCAAAAGTGCTGGGATTACAGATGCATGCCACCACACCTGGCTACTTTTTTATTTTTATTTTGTGGAGACAAGGCCTTGCTATATTGCCCAGGCTGGTCTCAAACCCCTGGGTTCAAGCGATCCTCCCACCTTGGCCTCCCAGAGTGCTGGGATTACAGGCATAAGCCACTGCGCTTGGCCTTTTTAAAAAACAAATTAGATTCAAGGATACATGCCACAGGTTGCTATATGGGTATACTGCATGATGGTGAGTTTAGGCTTCAATTAAAGCCCCATGCCTCCAGACCCAGCATATCTTGTTCTTTCTCCGGGGCAGCAGCTGTTGCCCTCTCTCCTGCATGGGTCTCCCTGAGCCCCTGTCCTCCTCCATCTGAGATTTTGTCCTTTCTGCCTCTGAGTAATTGGGTTCCTCTTGCTTTGAAGCTGACAACACCTGCTGGGCCCTTTTTTGAGGGACGGCAGCTTCTATCCGTGGGTCCTAGCATAGGAGAGGGGCACCAGAGACGTCCTAGAAACAGGGCTTGGGATAGGGAGACTGGGACAGATTGATGGGGGGACTTTGCTGGGGGTTGGGCACTGAGACGCTTAGCTGGCCAAAGTTGCTTTGGTCCTATATGCCAGGTGAGCAGGTGGATGGGGCAGTGTTGCCAGGCGTGCACAGGCATGATCCTGGCAGGTCTGTCTCTCCAGCAGGCACCACACAATCCAGAGTAAGAGAAGAGCTGGCAGGTCCCATGGGGGATGCCCGGCATGGCCAGTGTTTTGTAGGCTGCTCCCTGAGGTATCTTGTGGTTCTGGAGAACGCCGCAGAGCCCACCGTGAGCAGAGGGGCCGGGAGTGTGGAGGAGGGGAGTAGGGACCATCCTACCCCCAGAGCCAGGACAAGCAATGCCCTTTCATTTGTTTACAGACTGGGGCATCCACTAAGAGTCATTTTTAGGAAAGGATTCCATTGCTGTGGGAAAAAAAAAAGTTGAAAACTTTACAGTGCCTGGATTTTTTATTTCAGGGGAAGGAATTTTGTCCTTGGCTGGACATGCGAGCTCGTTTTTGTCCTCTCCCAGAGGGATATGAGAGTCCCTACCTCCTCCTCAGCTCCCCACACCTCCCACCCTTGCCCAAGCTCCTCTTAAGGGACACAGAGGCATCATCTCTGGGTGATGTTTCCCGAAACAAAGGGGCTGACCTCTGGAGAGATGGGTGTCTCATGTCTCCAGACGGGGAGGAGGATAAGGCAGAGCAGGGACAGCAGGATCAGGGTAGGGTGTGTGTGTACCACGAGAGGTGTGCACAGCTGAGAGTGAGTACGAATGTGGTGTGGGGGGGCAGGCGTATGAGGGTGGAGATGAAGGCAGGTGGGTAGTCCCTGTCTCTTCCCTGAGCCTCTCTGTATTCATCCCGGCTTTTTTGTATTCTCTCTGTCCTGAATCCTCTTGGGGTCTCCGCTTCCCCAGTCCAGATCCTCATCCCTTGGAGAGTGCCTGTCCCCAGATCTCCTAGTCTCCCTGCCCCCCTCTCTCCTGTCCCCATTCCAGGTCTTTCTGTGTCCCACACCCTCTCCTAATTTCCTTGGGGCCTCCCATCTCTTGAAGGCCTGTGTCTGCCAGGTCTCCATGTGGATGGGTCTCCTATCCCTGGGTCTCCCCATCTCCCTGAGACCTCCTAGTTCCCAGGGCCCTAGTTCCCAGGGCCTTCCCTCCTCCAGGTCTCTACCCGGTTGGGTCTCCTGTCCCCCTGGGACGTCCTAGTCCCTAGGGCCCTTCTACCCCCAGGTCATCATATGGATGGGTCTCTTGTCCCCAGGGTCTCCCCTTCCCCCCAGGACCTCCTGGTCCCCAGGGCCCTCCTACTGCACCCCACCCCCATTCTCCACATTGTACCTCTCTGTCCTTGGAGTCTCCATGGTGGTCGCTACCCCGCTTGACAACAGCCTTCCCCAGGGGTTACCTGTATGCCGGGCTGGAGTTCGGTGCCGAGTGCTACTGCAGCCACAAGATCCAGGCAGCAAACGTGAGTGAGGCGGAGTTCGACATGGAGTGCAAGGGCGAACAGGGCAGCACGTGCGGCGGCGCCAACCGCCTCTCCATCTACTGGCTGCAGCTGGCCCAGGAGTCGGCCCGCAGGTGTACGTGAGACATGCCAGCCCTGCCCACCTGGAGTGAGGAGCCCCGCATGTCTTCCGCGTACCTTCTGTGGCTCCCCATCACTCCCAGGCCACCACTTTCCTGTCCAGTCTCCCTCACCCAACCCTGGCAGAGCCCTCTGGTCGTCTGGCATGCCCTCCTCTCTCACTGCCTCCCGTACCAGCCACACCCCCCTCATGCCCACCAGCCTTCCTCCTTCTGGAACTGATCTGAAGCCTGAGCTTAGTGTGTCCTTCCTGATATTCACAGAACAATTTGTGTCTGATGATGATGACAATGATACCAGGGAACACTTGGTCCTTCTCTCCATGCCTCATAAAATAGCACCTCTCATCTTCACAGCGACCCTTGACATAGACACAACTTTTTACTTATGTCATTTCACAGATAAGGAAACTGAGTTTTAATGTCATATAGCTTGTAAGCAGCAGAGGGTT
>NW_007247322.1:529429-531013 GCF_000164805.1 Carlito syrichta | reverse complement strand
AGACCTGATTTCATTTACCTCCCTGCAGACTTGCCGTCTTTCCATGTAATTACTATTGTTCGTTGTCTCCAGCTGACCCAAGTTCACACGGTCTGATTCCAGATGACCTTAAGACCTGCGGAAAGAGCCAATGGGCTTGATGAAAGACGGAATCCGACCCCTCCATACAGTCCAGAGGCAGGAGCAGGAATGCACGACCGCAGGTCTCACCCTCCGGCCAGAGCTTTCCTGAGAGCTCCCCAGCCCTGACCTCCAGGGAGCTCTTGTTAACAGGTAGATCCTGATTGAGCAGGGCTGACAGGTCTCTGCATTTCTGAGGAGCACCCAGGTGATGCCAGGCTGTCAGTTGCAGACCATGTTTTGAACCTCAGTTGATCTCATCCTGAATATAAGCCTAGTAGTGGGTCGGGCAGAAGGTTCACACCTGTCTGCTCACAGAGAAAGACCTTTCCCACATGCATTTCATTCTAGAAATTCCTTGTTGGTGTGCTTGGTAGTGTCTCAGTGTGCATACAGGTGTGCCTTCCCACAGAGGTCAGAGGACAGAAGTGGTGTGTGAGACCCAGGCTGGAGAATGTCTACACAGCGGGTTTCTGGACAGGCTGTGGGCTTTGATAGTGAGCTTTTAATTTGGTGGCAGATGTGTCATCCTCACAACTGATGCCCTTCATGTCAGTACTTATGTTATTTTGATGGTGACACATGGAGCATCTGAGGAGATGGCCTAAAGTCCAGGGCCTTTAGAGGGAAAGCACAATGCCTGACTTCAAGGAGCTCACCGTACAATGGGGCAGCAGGCCCCATACCAGTGGAATTGGTCAACTGGGGGCATATGTACAGAGCACTGCAGGGGCTCTGTCTGCAGGCGCTGAGGGAGCAATTTTTGGGCTGAATCTCATTCGAAGGAGATGCCAAGTGAAAAGGAGAGCCATGAATTCCAACCCATGAGCAAAAACCCAGCATCAGCAAAGGTCATGAATTGGGTGCCACATTGGGAGCACCCTTTCTCGCTGATGTCCCCATTTTACATTTGTGGACATTGAGGCCCAGAGGGTGGAAGTGCCTACACTGAATAGCCTTGGAGGAGACTCCACAGAGGAGTGAACGTTGAGGGCTTTGAAGGATGTGTAGGATTTTGCCTGGTGAGAAGCGGAGGATACCCAGACTCGAGACAAGTCGCCAAGGAATGGCAGAGAAGTTTAGACAGAGGGAATGGAGTGTGTGGAAACCTAGAGGCGGTTGCAGAAATGACTAGCAGGCATGGTTTTTCCAAGGCCACCATGCCTTTCAGGGACTGAGCATGGACTGCAACCCAGGTCTCTGACTCTCAGTGTGGGTACTCACTTACTGTGGGGTTGTAGAACCTGACCTCTTGAGCTGTCAGATTGGAATTTCATGGCAACATGGGAGGGCACTGGAACCACTCATTGAACCAAGAACAGACCCCTGATGAACTCCATGTGGGTGAGATATGAGGAGGTCCCATGAGAATTCAAGTCCTGGGAACGTTCATGGAACCCAAATACCAGATGAGCTCCATGCCTACACTGAATAGCCTCTCTCTCCATCTCTCTCCCTCTCCCT
>NW_007247322.1:503574-529150 GCF_000164805.1 Carlito syrichta | reverse complement strand
GCTTCCTATAACTGGATCTGTGCTATACACAAATCAATCAGAAAGGGATGCCTTCTGAGTCACTGGCACATGACTCTAGCGTGTATTACATCAGATGAGAGAAATGAGCAAACGCTCCAGAAAACAGGTGTTCTGGAGACTGGATTTCATTTGTAGCATAATTCATTGGTATTAACACTGTGTCCTGGTTGCATTTCCCTGAACAGTGGTACAGAACTCTCAAAGATAGGGGAGATCCAAAGGCTGTTTATTGTCCCCCAAGCACACTCTGGTGGGGCTTTCGCCTCTCTAGGGCACCAGCCTACATGTTTCAAGGTGATGGAGTGCTACTATAATAGAGCATTGATGGGTTAGCAGAGCAAGTGCCTGCAGGCCTCCTGCTGCTCCCACTTGACACAGACTCAGGCTGATGGACTTTTTGTCCTAGTTAGGAAGAGCTGAGAAATGAACTTCCTTCTTGGTCAGATGATATTTTTCACAGCAGTTTGCTAAATGTGTCCGCAAGTGTAGCTGTCTTCCTAGGGGGAGAGACCTGCTGACCATTTGAGGATTTTATGGCTTTATGGGATGGTGCGAGAAATGTCTTTATGGGTTGGTGCGAGAAATGTCATTTGTCTGGGAGTTTCTTGGGAGATTTGGGTTGCAGGGTGCATTAGAACTACCCAGAATGTCTCTTGAGAGTCCCTGGGTGACTCTCCATGGTGCTGATTGCCCCTTGTGCTACCTGAATCCCCGAGGACTCTAACCCGCCTCTCCAGAGGCTCTGCACCTTTTTCCATTTTTGTTTTTGTTTTTTGTTTTTTTCCTTCCTGTCCTGTGAAGGCATTGCGGGGCTTACTTTATTACTGAAAACATATAGACCTCATTGATGGTTCGCAACTTACTTGGTGGATTTTGTGCACTGTTGATAGTCCTGGCAATATTTTTGTCTTTGAAAGTCAGGAGAATTTTGTGCATTGCTTTTTGCTCACAGTTATTCTATCCCAACCACATCCGCTAAGGGGAGCCTCTGATGAGCAAGAAAAAGTTACATTTCCTCGCATGAACTAGGTCTGGCTCCTTTGCCAGGCCTGGAGGCCTCTACTTCACTTTGATGTATGTCTGGGAGCCCTGAATTTGTAATTCGTCCAGGATTGTACAGGTTCTTCTGTGTAGAGCAAAGGTAATGAGGGTTAGAAGAATTCTCTCCTGCCTTACAATGGGGCAGAATTGGTTAGTTCGTCTCCCCTAAGCAAAATCCATTTCCTTGGGCAGGAAAGCACTGTGCACCATGCAGGTTTTGGAATGTCTGCTTACTTGCTGTGTTGGATTTGGCCAGGCCACTTAATCTTTCTGTGCCTCAGGTGTCCTCGTCTGTAAAATGGGGACAATTCTAGTCTTTCACAATTTCTGGGACCACCCAGTGAGATCGAGTCTAGAAAGCACCTAACCCAGTGCCGGATAGGGAGCAGCTGTGATGCCCCTTCTTCCCAACAAAACTCCCAGTTCACTCTGCAAAGCACCCAATTCAAGCTACTTGAATTTCCGGCATCCCGCAGGAACCTTGGGTAATGTCTAAAAATAGCTTGTTTGAATTCTCCTCGGACAGTTAGGCTCTTTGTGTGATTCAGTCTCTCTCTGATTGTAGGTAGCTCAGTGGCCCTGAGCAGCTCCCAGCTTGCTGCCTTCCCTCTTCCCCAGCGTCTTTAATGCGGCAGAGCTTGGCCTAATTACCCAGGGGGTAGTGGCTTCTTTCAAGCCAAGGAGAACTCTTCCATACCTGCCTCTAAGCTGATGCCTGGTGACATTTACCTCATTTGTGTGGAGCTCCGGAACAAAGAGATGCTAGGACTTCAGAGCTGCTGACAGCTGGTTCTGGGCTGTTCTCTGAGTGCCCCCAGCAAAGGGAGTGGATGAACAGTCACTCTGCCTGCCTCTTGCTCGTAAAAAGCCCAAGCTGCTGAGGTCACGCTCTGTCCCAGTGAGCCTGGCCACAGAGAGCTGACATTGTTGGAATGTGGGGCAGAGGCTTCTGTAATCCCTGGCCCCCCATTGTGGGCTTCTGGGAAGTTCGGGTGGCTGGCCTGAGGGTCTCTGGAGCCCAGCATGTTAAAGCTGGGCAAGCCTCCTGCACACCAGCAGAGAGGAGGGAAACTGGGTTGTGATGTTAGGCAAGATCGAGGTCAGGTCCCAGATCTGCTTCACACAAGCTATGTGACCTGGAAACATGACTGAATCTTGCAAAGTTTCAGGGTCTCTGCCTGTAAAACAGGATGATAGTATTGTCTACCTCCTTGGTTGCTGTGAGATTTAATTGAGACATAATACGTGTAACACACTTTGCACTAATGACACATGGTGACAGCTATTATTAATGCCGTGGTTGTTATTATTTAGGCAGGGCTGGCCATTAGGAAGAGGCCACTCAGGGTTGCTGCTCGTGTCAGTTATGACTCCAGGGAGGACCATTCACATGCCTCCGAGCTGTGGAAAACAGTGACCCTGAGCAGGCTTTTCCTTGTGAATTAAAAGTGCTCAAAAGCCAGGCATAGTGACTCCCACCTGTAATGCCAGCACTTTGGGAGGCCGAGGCAGGAGGATTGCTTGAGCCTAGGAGTTCAAGACCCACTTGGGTAACATAGCGAGGCCTTGTTTCTACAAAAAATAAAAGAAGTTAGCCAGGCAAGGTGATGCATGCCTGTAGCCACAGCACTCCAGGCTGCACAACAGAGTGAGACTTCAACTCAAAAAAAAAAAAAATGCTCAAAGAGCCAAGGTGTTTTAAGTTGAGTTTCCCCAGATATAAGGATATGAGCCTTGGTTGACATGGGAGATGCTACCAGGATGCCCCTAACAAGCAGTTCCCCACGAATCACTGAAGCCGAACCCCACGGGGACTCTCAGGGAGCTGGTCTAGAACACCCTTCAGAGGTGTCCTGCCTGCCTGAGGAGCAGGACATGGCTCTGTTTATTCTACAGCTCTCTCATCTCATTGACTGAGATTAATAATCCCTGTCAGGTCCAGCCTGTCCCTCCCAGGCCCCAAGGAAGAGATTCATGGTCACTATCAGCCTGAACTGGGACGGTGAGTGCCAAGGGTGGGCCTGTTAAAGGGGCACCGACAGTGTCTATGCCATGGGATCTAGCCACCCTCTGCATTTCCTTGGCATTTCCCAATCAACCCCTGAACAGCTGACACCTAGGTGGGAACAACAATATGTGTTTCCCCCATGCAAGGGGAAATGTATCATAGGAATGGGGAGTCACCAGGGGCAAGTCTGTCTGCCTGAGCGCAGCCCAGACGGAGTCTCTCCCCAGGATGCCGAGAGCCCTGGGGACCCTCGGAGAAAGGAGTAGGAAGTCACAGTGACTGCATGCTTGTTAGGTCTGACACTGTTACAGATGCCATTGCGTGGATTTCCATCCCAGCTGTGCAGGGTACCTGTAATGATCCTATTTATAGGTAAGGAAAACTGAGGCTCAGTGAAGTGAAGACGCCTGCTCAAGGGCACACAGCTAAGTAGGCGGCTGACCCATGTCTGTCTGACTTAAAGCCAGTGCCTTTTCCTCTGGGCACCAGAGCTTTTTGCAAGCAGGACGGCATCTTTTCACTGTTGTCACACGCTGATGGGGAGAACCAGGCGCCCATCCATATTATGAATGGAGGAAATGAAGGGGGTGGGCAGGTCAATTGTCTTGGCCACTGTGTGTGCTCTGTGTCTGGATCACCACGGCATGATGGAGAGCCATCTGCAGATAGAAACAGCCTTGGAAGCATGCCCCACTTCCTCCCTCGCTGGCTTAGATGGTCCTCCAGCATTTCTGCTGGATGTCAGGAAGCTCTCTGTGACTTCACGCAGTTTTGCCCAAAAGTAAGTGGACCAGTCTACAGGAAGACCCCTCATCCAGGAGATTAAAGTCTCCTGGATCTGACTTCCCAAAGTTACTCTCCCCACCCCCACCCCATACTGCCCACCCTGATCCATCTCTGGCCCTTTAAGACCTCTGAACACCTTGCCTTTTTTTGGTATTCAGGGAATTCAGAGTAACCCTCCTCCCTCAGCTGGGAGAGTCCCAGACTCTTTAGCAAATGCTTAAATGCCAAAGGGAGCCCAATCTCAGGTCTTCCTTGCTCCTCCCTCTCTGGCTTGATGGTGTCCAGGCAGGCTGGAGGCCTGGGGGTGCCACATCCTCCTCCCCTTCCCTTCAGTCTAAGGATAGTTGGTGAGGAGGCAGACCTCTGACTACCCCCTCCTCAGTCCCTGCAGCCCACAGGGCAGCTCATTCACATCCATCTCTGAATGACCCACCCAGTATTCATGCCCCCATTTTAGAGGTGAGAACATTGAAGCTCTGAATCTTGGGTAAACTTGCCTGTGATCAAAGACAAGGAGGGATGGAGCTGTCAGGGGGCACCCTGTGGAAGAGAGCTGCCATTTTACAGTTGAAGATGCTGAGTTCCAGAGAGGAGGAGCAGGATCAGAATTAGAACTCATGTCTCCTAGTCACTGGTCTGCTGTTCCTTGGCCAGGACAGCTTGTCCTGGGCCTGTTGATCTAGGGAAGTACCATGGTCATCTGGTGTGGTGGTACCAGGTTGGAAGGCCTCTGCCAGGGCTTTGAGTCAGCGCGGGTCCCCTAAAGGCCATCTGGAGACACATGCCAATGTGACCCATCAGCAGGTTGAGCCCAAGAAATGGGCACCTGGCTGCAGGGGAGGGGAGAGGGCAGATACCTGGCCAAGGAGGCACGGATAAAGAGCACATGTGCTCACGGGCCCAAGTGATGACCCGTGCCTTCGGTGACTTGAGGCTGTGTTTGTGGAGGGGACCCCAAAGACCCCCTCTGGCTCACATCAGCTCTCACGTGGTCACAGTGAGATACATACACCCCCATGCAGAGACAACTTGTATGCAAGATCCACCATGGTACAAACAGCTGGACAGACAGCAGCAGCATCCCTGGTGGTGGGCCTCAGGTGTGATGGTCCCCAGGGCTCTCGGCATCCTGGAGAGACACTCTGTCTGTGCTGGACTCCAGCAGAGGGACCTGCCCCTGGTGACTCCCTCTTCCTATGGCACATTTCCCCTTGCATGGGGGAAACACACATTGTTATACCCGCCTAAGTGTCAGCTGTTCAGGGGATGATTGGGAAATGCCAACCCCCTGGTGGCATTGAGCTGGGCAGGCGGGAGGTTGGCTGAAGCTCAGCCTCATCTCTGTTCAGAGAGGGGGAGTCACCTCTCAGCTAACCGGTTGCCAGGCAACCCAGAAAAAGTCCCGGGGTTATTGTCTCCACATGCACAAACATCCACAGGACGACTCACCCTTGGAGAGGTCTGATGTGCAACCACACAGTTATTTTCAGAAGTACACAAACGCTCATGGCCATGGTCAGATGCCCATTTTCTGATACCAACCAGGCAGGTGGACACCACACTTGCCATGGGCAGACCCGCTGTGCAGAAGAACAAGGTCCACGGGTCATACCTGCATTCTCAGAGCTGGCTATCCACATTCCCAACCGGGCAGGTACATACTCCCACTGCCACAAACATAGTCACACACACACATACACGGGTGCATACACCATCACATACACCCTTCACACTCAGACATATACTATGCGCACAGTGATAGACACACATTTGGTGTCATGTCCTACCACCTGACACAACCTCATTGCCACCCAGCCACCCTGATACTCAGCGCCTCCTGCCCTGTCAGTGCACAGGCACACCCCCCACATGCCCAAACTCCCCTCACCCCTTTGGACACCACACTGTCTTCCCCTGCACAGCGCTGTTTGGGGTCTCTGACCCACCAGGGTGATGAGGGGGGCTCAGAGTTGGACCCCCTTAGAGGATAAGAGATGATGGGATCGGTACCCCCACAGAGTGCCCCAGTCCCAAAGGGACTTCCTTTGGCCCCCGCCTTAAAACCACTGCCTGTGGCAACCCTCCCAGCCCCCGCTCATGACCCAAGGGGATTTCAGGATGGGATCCTGGGGGAAGAGGCAGGTTAACAATATGAAAATAGTTCCAGAGACTCAGGGTCAAAATCTGGACACTTGGGTAAAGAGAATCAGACTCCAGTGTCAGGCAACTTCGGAGAGACAGCCTGGACTTTCTGAAGGTTTGTGTTCACGAGTGGTGTGAACATTGAAGGGTGGAGGAGAGATAAAAGTAGTGAAAGGAGTGTTTTGAAATGCTAAAGCAAGTAGTGACTTTTTTTTTTTTTTGGAGTTGGAGTCTCACTTTGCTGTCCAGGTTGGAGTGCAGTGGCACCATCACAGCTACCACAGCCTCTACTTGTTGGGTGACTCAGCCTTCCAGTGGACTACAGGCACACACCACCATGCCTGGCTAATTTTTTATTTATTGTAGAGACAGGATCTTGCTATGTTGCCTAGGTTGGTCTTGAACTCCCAGGTTCAGGCAAGTCCTCTTGCTTTGGTCTCCCAAGTACTGGTATTACAGGTGTGAGACACCATGCCCAGCCAAGGGGGTTGGCTTTTTAAAGAGTGATAGCCCAGGGGAGTGCGGACTTGGGAGTTCAGACATTCCTGGGTTGGAACCCAGACCCTGCTGCTTGTCAGCTACTGTGTGGCCTTGGGCAGGTCCCTTCCCCTCTCTGAACCTTTCCCTTTTTATAATGGGGAGAGTGAAAGCCCCCTGGTAGGGGTAGGAAGATTCCATCATATAAGGCTTGCCAAGCATTTCCACAGTGTCTGGCACACAAAGAGTGCTCGATCAATTAGTATCGTGAAGAGTAGAGGGGAGGAGGGGCACACAACATCAATAAGGGTGCTTGGTCCTAATCCAGGCAAAGTGAGGTCCAATGGGAGGGCCCAAACTTCATCTGTAGATCACTTATGTACCCCATCCTGACTTGTACCCCACATCATTAAAATAAAAAAAAGTTTTTAAAAAAGAGAAAAAAGTAGCAAGAGCTTGGACAGCTTAGATGCCAGTTCCAGTTCTGATACTTATAAGCTGGAGGAACTGTGTTGCGTGGTTGTAGTCCTCTGAGCCTTGAGGTTCCTCATCTGTAAAAATGGGGATCCTTATAGGACCAGAGTGAACACAGCTCAGCCTGACTCCTGGCAGTTAGCACATGATCAATGCATAGTAACTCTAATGAAAACCATGTGGTGGTAGGAATACAAGCATCTAATCTTCATAATGGTATTGTTATTATTGGAAGAAGCCTGGCTTTGGAGGCAGACACCTGGCTCCAATCTGTGTCGTTTGCCAGCTCTGGGCTCTAGAAGCCAGCGAGCCTCCCTGGGCTTCAGTGTCCTTATCTGTGAAACGGGGGTGGCCATAGCATTGACCCCCACATAGCTGCTGTGAAGATTAAATGGGTCCAGAGTCCCCATCATAAAGCCTGGCGTTGGTGGGAATTCAGTGGACGCTAGCAGAGTGGATAAAGGAAGGCCAGCATCTTGCTGCTCTGTGCCCTGAGTTGGCTTCTGGATAAAGAAGTTTCTGGTTAAGTGAGACCCTATGCACACTGCCAGTACCTCCCGCCTGTGCTGTGTGGTCTTTAGCGCAAAGGTCTCCTTCCTCCTACCCTCGCATGTCCTGTACATTACACGAGCATCATTAAGTTTTCCTCTGGGTGACCTAATGGGCTCCCTCTCAGCACCCCCAAACACAGGATGGGAGACTGTCTGGTGTTTCTTCATGGAGCACTGGTGGCATTTGGGACGTGACAGTTCCTCGTTTTAGGGGCAGAAGGACATCCTGTACAGAAGTTGCCCAGCTCTGGCCCCAGCCCCTCAGGGACCAGTGGGGGCCCAACCACTGGGGCAATTGAAAGTGCCCCCACACTTTGCCAGACATTCCCTGGGTAGTGGGCATGAGAGTCACCTTCTAGCCTAACCCCCAATCCCCATTTATATGTAGGGAAACTGAGGCCTAGAGGGACCACAGAGCAGTCCAACAGCATCCGGACACTACCACCGCCACCGCCTCTCACCAGGCTGGAGCAGAGACAGGGAAAGCTGAGATGGCAGAGGTGTGTGTGAGTCTGGGGGTGAGTCCTGGAGATTAGCCATTTCACCTCATTCTTGATGTCCTTTTGGTTTGCTTGACTTGCCTCCGCAGTGGACTTCAGGCTGCCAAGTGGCAGAAGTAATTACTAGGGTGCCTTTGATGTTATGATGCAAAATTATCATTCATAAACACCCTCCCCTCATACTTCTGCTCAGAGGAGTAATTCCATATCTTTTTCTCTGCACATAAATATAAATATATATGTGTATGCTAAAAAGCAGCTTTACACTGAAGATAGATCCAGATACCGATGCAGATAGAGCCATATAGTTTGGGTAACTTGTTTTGCTCTTCCTGATGGCTAACATTTTGTTTCTGAGATAAGTGTCCATCAGTTTTTGCTAACGGTGGGGCCTTAGATTTGTCACATGACCTCCCCTTTCCAAGTCCTGTTTCTTTCATCTGTGAGATGAGAGTTTACGACGAACCTCCTTGCATGGTTTTCAAAAAGGTGATGTGAGCTGGTGTTTTTAAAGGGCTCAGCAGAGCAGGTGACATGTAGTAGGGACTCAGCAAACAGCAGCTATTCTTGTGCTTATGGTTTTGAACTACACGGTGTTGATAGTGTCCTTAGCTTTGTTCTTCAGAAAGGGTGTATACAATTTAAAACTTGAGGAATAACTGAACCCAGTTTTAAATGTGTATCGTGAGCCTTTTGATACATTTCACAGGGGGGCTTTTTATTTTTCACCTATCTTTATTTTTCACATAAAAAATATGGAGTGAGTATAGAAACGGTTAGAAAAGAATTTTACAAAAAGTTGGCAATAAAAACGACCTATAATCCTACTAGATGGATCAGAGTTCTCCAGAGAAACAGAACCAGTAGTATAGATGGATAGATGTTTTAGGAGATTTATTTTAAGAAACTGGCTCACATAATAGTGGAAGCTGGTAAGTCTGAAATTTACTGGCAGGCCAGCAGGTGGGGGACTAAAGTGGGAGTTAATGCTGCAGCATTGAGACAGAATTTCACCTGCTCCAGGAAGCCTTTTGCTTTTAAGGCCTTCACCTGATTAGGCGAGGCTAACCCACATTATCAAGAGTAATCTCCTTTACTTAGAGCCAATGAAACATAGATGTGAGTCACATATAAAAATGCCCTCATAGAAACTTCTAGACTAATATTCGACCAAACAACTGGGTGCCATGACCTAGATGAGTTGATGCATGAGATTTATCCACCACACCTACTATGCAGAGATGCCATAGTTATTAACACTTTGGTGTGTGTCTCTTTAGAGGTTGATATTGATAGGTACTTTAAAAAAAAATTGATATTTTATAATATTTGTGGTTTCCTATTCTCAGTTTTTATTTCATGTGGTATCTGCAACACATCTTCATCTGGCTAAAATAACCTTTGACACCACTACATTCACCAGGGACAGAGAGCTCCATAGTGTTGTCATTTCTGACTTTATTTGCCCAACACCTCATTGGTGGATGCCTGGGTTGTTTCTAATCCTTCACTTTTTTTTTTTTTGGAGTCCACTCTGTCACGCAGACTGGAGTGCAGTGGCACGCTCCCGGCCACCGCAGCCTCGACCTGCTGGGCTCACGCAATCCTTCCGCCTCAGCCTTCCAAGTATCCGGAACTACAGGCGCGTGCTATCATGCCCGGCTAAGTTTTGATTTATTGTACAGACGAAGTCTCCCAGGTTGCCCAGGCTAGTCTCAAACCCAAGGGCTCAGGCAATCCACTTGCCTCGGCCTCCCACAGTGCTGGGATTACAGGCTTGAGCCACTGCGCCTAGCCCACTTCTTTTTTAAAAACTGTATTTATTGTTTTAGAGTTGTGGTGCACATGTGAAGATTTGCTACGTAAGTAAGCTATGATGCAGATGAGGTCTGGGCTTTTAGTTGGCCTTTTCTCCCTGATCATGAACCTGATACCCCGTGTGTTGCCACATGTCCCCCTCCCTCCTTCCTCTCTCCCTCCCTTCCTGAGCGGCATCCAGCGTCAGCGGATCCCGCCCTTGTGCTCACATGACAGGTGATCAGGGCCCATTCATGAGTGAGAATGTGTGGTATCCAATTCTTTGTTCCTGCGATCGTTCACTTAGTATGATGGTCTCCGGTTGCATCCATGTTGCTACAAAGGCCGGCATGTTGTTGTTCTTCATGTCTGCTTAACATTCCATTATGTATATGGGCCACATTTTCTTTATCCAGTCCACTTTCAATGGGCTTCCGGGTTGGCTCCATGTTTTTGCTATAAGAATCCCTCACTTGCTAATTTCTAAAAAATGTTTCAGCGAGCATCCTTCTTGATGAACCTTCATGCACATCTGTAGTGGACACTATGAATAACTTCCCAAGTTCCCTCTACTTGGTGACGATGATTCATGTCTTCCCACCTCTCTGAAAAATGGCTGTGGGCCCTGCAGGAGCAAGCAGCCTCTCCTGGGTTGTTAATCCCCACCCTGGGGGGCAGCCCCCCACTAATGGCTGACTGACATTGGAGGCAGGACACACAAGGCCAAGGCCAGCACCTCTTTGCCTGAGGTGGGACCAACTCTGTGGTGCGGTTTGCCTCCAGGGCTCCCTGTGGGCTCAGGCTGGAGTCGAGGCCCAGCTGAGGTCACACCGCTCCTTTCCTGTCTGGTGTCCCTGCTTCCAGTGGATCTGGCCTAAGGCAACATCTCTGGATACTTTCTCAAGCAATGACTTCTACTGCAGATTTGGCAATGACCTCTCATTTTCTACTGTGCAGCTGCTGTATTTCTGGGCTAAGTTTCCTAAAGGGCGTCCCTCCGACCTATCCGTCCCTTGCAGCCTGGAGGTAAGAGTCCTAGGTGGTAGAGACTTCTGAGGCCCAGGCCTTTTCCCCTAAGCCCAGGACAATTTGGGGGGAGGGGCACCCTGATGCTGGTAAGAAAAAACAGGACATCTCGGACCCTTTGCTCCGCTTGGTTCTTCAACACTTGACCCTCTCTGGATGAGATCGTAGAGTAAGTCATTTCCCTGAATGGGGTGTCACCCCCGTCGAGACGGAGGAAGTGAGGCATAGGGGTGCTGACAAAGAGAAGGGCCTAGTAGGGCTCAGGACGGACTTTGTTTCAGTGGCCTGGGTGGTCGACAGAGATGCCAGGGCTGAAGAGAACATTCTTTGATTTATCAAGCTCCTTGGCTGTGAGCAGGCCTGTTCAAGAACAGAAAACATGGCTACTCTTTCTGTCTCTGCTTTGGCGCGCTGTGTGACCTTGGGCAGGACTCTTGCCTTATCTGGGCTTCAATTTATAAGCATTTCCTTTAAAACACGGTTCTCCAAACTAGATCTGACTCCCCCTTTCCCTCTGGCTCCTCAGATGGAAGTGCAGTGTTCCGAGGCTGCTTCCGCAGGCCAGACAACCTCTCCCTGGCCTTGCCTGTGACGGCCGCCATGCTGAACATGTTTGTGGACAAGTGCGTGGATCTCTGCACAGAGAAGGTGAACATGAGGTCGGGCTCACAACGTGAGGGGAGGGGCGACGCAGAACAACTGAGGGAGCAGGGACGGGGTGCTTGGCTGAAGCAGTGGCTCAGTCAGGACGGAGGAAGTTGCTGATGGTGGTCTGTGGCATGGGAGAGGGATATGGCCATTTCCTGTGGATCCAGGAGGTAGGAGCTGCCCGGGTCTGATTTTTCCCTGTGAAGAAGTGTGTTCTAATAGAGAAGAATGCTTGGGAATGAGTGTGGCATTTGATCCGGGCCTAGAAGCATGAGAAGGATGTCAGGTAAGAGTGAGTTCCCCATCCCTGGAGGCGTGCAAGCAGAGGCCAGACATTGGGCACTGGACAGCAGTTGGATTGGATAATGCAGGGATCCTCTTCTCACCCTGAGGTCCTAGGTGGCCGGATAGGTACCCTTCCTCCCTAGCCAAGGAACTCCTCGAGGGTAAGAGCTATGCCTCATACATTTTGTACCCTCTTCAATACCCGGTGCAGAGCTGGACACACAACTGGCACTTGGCGCCATCCAGGGAGCTCCAGCTTTCCCTCAAATGGAGCTCATTACTTGCATGTCCAGAGGAGTGCCATCCCTCTCCTACCACAGAAAGGAGGCTGGGCTTTTCATTCATCCACTCTGCAAATATTTAATGAGCACCTACAATGTGTCAGGACCCTAGCTTAGTGCCTCAGATGCAAAGTAACAAGATATGGCCTCCATCCTCAAGGCTGCAGGCATGTGCTGGGGGCTTGCCTACAGCTCCTGCTGGGTGCCCAGGCCTCACTCCAGGTCCTAGGTGCCACCCTCTGCCTTGATTCGCCCTCTGTGGTAGTTTCTGTCACTGGGTTCCTGCTCCAAGAAGCATCTCTCAGGAAGACCAAGAGGCTGCAGCATCATGGTGGTGGCTGCTTGTTGGAAGTATTCTCCGTGCAGCCCTCTTGCCATGGGCCACACTTCTCATGACAAGCCTGAGTTTGAAATTTTCATCTCCAGTTCACAGATGAGAAAACCAAGACTCAGATGTGTGAAGTCACTTGCCCAAGTTCACAGCAGAAGGAAGTGGCAGAGCCTGGGGCTGACCCTGGGGACTGACCCCAATTCCAGGCTTTGAACTCCTGAACAGCCCTAAAGACCCCACAGAGAGGTTTCCAAGAGCCATCCAAGAGTGGGCAGCCTACCTTAAGGCTCCACACATTTCCTGAGGGCTTGTTGAGCTCCTAGGAGGCATCCTGGAAAATCAGGGGTGGGCTATAAAGCTTGTGAGATTAAAGAAGTTGTGACCATCATCTGGTCCAGCCCTCTGCCCTGGTCAGGAATCTCCCTCCCCCCAGCCACATGGCACCTCCCAAGCTGGACATTCCTCACTGCCTTAGGGCCCTGGGGGAGCCCCACCCCCTAGAAGTGTGGGGACAAGCATGCAGGAGGTCACAGAGCAAACCAGTGTAATGAAGTGCCAGACTGTACGCAGGACTGGAGATAAGTGAAGTGTGTATGAGTGGACAGGGAGGCCCCTCGGTAAACCTCCCTCTCCCTGTTTTCTCTGAAAGGGGCCACAGGAAAGAAACTGAGGGGTTGAGTGGACATGGATGTAGAGCTGCTTGGCGGTGGGCTTGGATTTAGGGTGTCGGAGGGGGTGCCAATATGGGCTACTAGTTGGGAAGCATCATCTGTCCCAGCCCAAGCTGCCCCACCATCAGCACCTCTCCCTGTTCTTCAGTGAGATACTGTGGCTGGTACTTAAGATTGAAAGGGAACTGGATGAAGAAAATGTGAACACACATGATGGGATATTGTGCGGCCATAAAGAAGAACAAAATCATGGCCTTTGCAGCCAGCAACATGGGTGCAGCTGGAGACCATCATACTAAGTGAACGATCACAGAAGCTGAGAATGGACTACTGTGTGTTTGCCCTCATAAGTGAGCCCTGATCACTGGTCACATGAGCAGAAGAGTGGGATCAGCAGATGCTGGACACCGCTAAAAGAGGGAGGGAAGAAGGGGGGGGACACATGGCAACACACAAGTACCAGGTCCACTATCACGGAGAGAGAGCCTGCTAGAAGCCCAAACTTCACCTGCTTTCAGCCTACTTATGTAGTAAATCCTTGCTTGTGCCCCATAAGTCTAAAATAAAGTAATAATTTTTAAAAATTTGCTAGGAAGAAACCAAACCTACCATGACACAGCTCACCAGATCCAGTCACATAGGTGTGACCGTGGTTTGTTACCAGGTGATTCCTGGACTAGCTACCAGCTAGAACTCAAGGCTGTAGGTCTGGTTTAGAAGCAAATTGGGCAAAGGACAGTCCCCTGCCTACCAAGTCTCAAGTCCGTCCTGCTCCCACTTTGCTGTTCCGTAGAACAAATGAAGCAATCAGTAGCAGCTCTCCCAGTGGACTCTGGACACCTGCAGGTTTCAGTGTCTTCTTTGGCTTAAAAGAACAGATGCAGACAGCTTTTCCCGAAGCATGGGCTCCATGTCACCATTAGACCCAGAGGCATTTACCACAGCACGTTGCATGCCGGTGAGAAGGAGATTTCTTTTTCAGTTCTCTTTCAAGTCCTCAGGAGAAGGCTTTATCTCAGTACTATGGTGTCAACAGCTTTCTACTGTCAATGACTCTCTTTTGCAGGAAAAATGAGCCAACCCCTGGCTCAGAGTTTCCACAGTCGAGAGTACCTAGGTAGAATTTAATTACACTGTTCTGTGTCCATAGTATTTACGTTGACAGTATGGAAATGTATGGAGGTGTCCTTGTCCACAGGTGTGGCCTGTGGTGACACTATCAAATTTCCTTTGAAATTTCAGTTTCAAAAAGTGAGTTGAGCTGGGCTCAGTGACTCAACCTGTAATCCCGTGCCTTGGGAGGCTGAGGTGAGTGGATTGCCTGAGCCCGCAGATTCAAGACCCGCCTGGGCAACTTGGTGAGACCTCATCTCTACAATAAATAAAAAAATTAGCCAGGTGTTTTAGTGCACGCCAGTAGTTCCAGCTACTTGGAAGTCTGAGGCGGAAGGATCGCCGGAGCCCAGCAGGTCGAGGCTGCAGTGGCCAGGAGCGGCCACTGCACTCCAGTCTGGGTGACAGAGTGAGACTCCAAAAAAAAAAAGTGAGTTGACTTAAAGTATACAAATATGAGGGAGGACCCCCCAAAAACCCGAAATTCATTTATTAAAAAGTGAGCATTTGTTCTTGCATGTTTAAACTTCAAAGTATTCTCTATTGAGATGCTTTTCACACTGCTCAGAAGTTTTTGAACTTGTCAGTATTGATGCCTTGTAGCGTTTCTGCCATTTGTTTGTCTCACCGCTTCCACATCAGCAAAACGTTTCCCTTTGAGGACTTTTTTCATCTGGGGAAACTTGGGGTGAGATTGGGGAATAGGAAGGGTGGGGCATGGGGGTCATGACATTTGGGGTCCAAAGCTGCTGAACACTCAGTGTCGTGTGGGCATGTGTGCTCTCATGGGAGAAGGACCAGCCTCTTGTTTGCCACAACTCGGAATGTTTCTTCCACAACACAACCTCTCACAACAAGCTAGCTGTTACACTGATGCCAGTGGGTTCCTAGAACACTTACCTAGCGGGGGAAGCCTGGACTACAAGGGGTCTACCCTCTGAAAGAACCTCTGGGTTTTTTTGGGGTTCTCTCATAAATAATAGAATGCAAGGTGCACAGATTCACAGATGAAACTGGGGGACCCTCCAGTTGAAGGAGAGTGACGGAGAAGGGGATGGCTGGAATGCAAATCCTGTTCCCTGTTCAGAGCCCAGGCCTTGCAGCGACTCAGCGACTCTCTTCCTCTTCCTCTCCCACTCCATCCCAGGAGTACCCGCTGGCGGCTCTCGCGGGCACCGCCTGCCACTGTGGGTTTCCCACCACCCGGTTCCCCCTCCATGACAGAGAGGACGAGCAGCTCTGTGCCCAGAAGTGCAGCGCGGAGGAGTTTGAGAGCTGTGGGACTCCTAGTTACTTCATTGTGTACCAGACACAGGTCCAAGGTAAGCCAGGCCTCCCACTGGGTGGATCCCATGTGCTCTCCTGGGTGTGTCCCAGCCAGTCCACTCCAAACAGCCCACAGCAAGAAGGAAACAGGGCAGGCCAGCGGGAAGAGGGTGGGACTAATGAACTCAGCCCGGCTTAGAGTTCTGGATGGGCAACAGGGGAAGTACCCTACAGGAAACAGGGTTCTGATGACCCCATCTCTATCCCCCATCAGTGAGGACCCCCGGTGGCTCTTTTCCTGTAGTAGAGGTAGTGACCTTGAATGGGAAGAGAGACTTGGGTCTCCCACTGGCTCCAACACGGGCCCACTGTGTGATCCTGGACAAGTCATTTCCTGTATCTGGGCCTCAGTTTCTCTGTGTGTAAAATGAAGCTGTAGATAGTTAACTTCCAAGTTCCCTTGCAATTCTAGGATTTTGCAAATGTATCTGTAAGTTCTTCTCTCTTTTCTGTATCTCTCTCTCTCTTCCTGTTTATCTCCTCTTCTGCGTCTTGGGGCTGGCTGCCAGATAGCGTGATGATGATCACAATAGTGATGGTGATGATAATGTTGATGATGATGGTGATGATGGTGTTGATCTTGGTGATGATGATAGTGGTGATGAAGATGAGGATGGTAGTGATGGTGGTGATCATGATGGTGGTGATAGTGATGGTGATCATGAGGATGGTGATGGTGATGCTGGTGATGAGGGTGATGCTGGTGATGGTGATAATGACGATGGTGATGATAATGATGGTGATGGTGACGGTGATGACTGATGTGATGATGAGGCAGCAGCACTTGGCGTTTCTCAAGGTCTCACTCTGTGCTACTCTCAGTGTCGAGTCCTTCATATGCATTTTTCACTGCATCCCTTCAGCCCTGCTATGAGTTGGTAACAGTCATTAGGCCCACTTTGCGGGGAGGGAAACTAAGACTCAGAATGGTGGAAGGACTTACCTAAAGTCACGCTTTATTTTTATAAAATTTCTCAAGAAAAACCTTTCTCCTGACTGAGGCATCATGTAGAATGGGTGGCCCCTAGGTGGGGTTGAAGGGCATCCCTCGCTGGGACACTGAGCCCAAAGTAAGCCCCTGAAGGATGACCCCAGTATCTGAGTATACTGGCCATCCACTGTGCACCAGTCCTCTCATTTAATGATGTAAAGTCCACAGAAAGCCTATGATCAGGGCAGCATTATCCCCATTTTGCAGATGAGAGAGCCAAGACTCAGAGAGGTTGAAAGCCAGCCACAGTGACACATCTGTGAAAGCAATTTGCTTTCAGGTGTCTGACTCCAAAGCCCCTGCTGGACACCTTTGCTCACAGTGCGAAGGACACTCCCACAGCCTGGAGAGCCAAGAAAACTCCTTTGGACTAGACCTTCTCCTCCTCATTTCCCTATAGCCGGGCCACCATGTGTGGTTGGGCTGGTTGGGCACTTTCCTGGCTTTTCCCAAAAGCCAGCCTGCACACTGTGCACTCTGGATGGCAGCATATCTGCCCAGAGGAAGAGATAGGCACCTTTTACTGACTTGCACAAAGATACTACAAGAGCTAGTGGCAACCCTACCAATAGCCTATTGCCTTTTTGGTCTGATGGAACACCAGTAGTGACCAACTGTGGCTGCTTCTGTGGCAGCCAAAGTCCTGCTGAGAGCTTAGTGAGCAAGTGTGGCCCTTGGCTCTGTTTGCACTCCATGGAGGAAGGGTGCATATGTGTTCATTTTGGGGAAGTGTTGGCTGGTCTGTGCAAAGCCGTGTTGCCTCAGTCTGGAGGGGAGTCATGCATAGATTAATTATACTGTGACCACGCACAGCTCTGATGTGGTCAGACAGACGCTGGAGCCTTTGCAACAGTAGATAACACACCCCTAATTGATGAGTTTGCTCATTCCCAGTGCCCTACCCACAGGCCATTGCTATTCTTCAATTTTTCCATGTCACCCTCATAGTTCCTACACACTCCGAGGGCTTAAAAGTCATAGGCTCATCAGACTGCCAAGAGCCTGATCCACCAGGGCTGCCATTTACTAAGCACCTACTGTGTGCTAAGCTCTCATGTTCCTGGTGAGAACTAAATAATCACTGAACACTTACTGTGTGCCAGGTACCGACTAAGCCCTTTACCTGGTTTAATTCATCTAATCCTCCCAATATAATGAGATGACAATGCTGTTATTACCATTATACAAATGAGGTAACTTGGCAAAAAGAGATTGAGTAACTTGACCAGAGTCACACAGCTTGGACAGGGCAGAGTTGGGATTCAAACCCAGCTCAGCTGGGTCCTGAGACTATACTCTTAACCACAGCTTCTCAACAGATATTGCAAATAATTCACACTCATGATCCTGCTTAATCCCCATCAGCCCTGTTTTATAAGTGAGGAAACTGAGGCTCAGTGTGGTGAGGAGCCTTGTTCAGTGCCACACAGGTAGGCCATGACAGCCCAGGATGGGAGCCCAGGTCCGCCTAATTCCAAAGCTGTGTACAACACTGCCTCCAGCATCTGCTTTGATTGACAGGTCTTAGGAACCAAGTAACTTTCTTTTCAGCACTGAAAACAGCAGCCTTTACCTCAGGATTGGTCTTGGCTTCCCAGGAAGTATTTGAATAAAGAATTCTGTTTTCAGGGGAAATTTAAGAGTCAGCCCCCACACCCCCAATCCCCCCCAGCCCAACATTTTATTATGAAATAAAAAGCCAAACCTCCAGAAAAGTTGAAAGAATGCACAGTGAACACCCACACACTCATTCCCTAGATTTTGCGTGTATTAGCTTTTTGCTATATTTGCCCTGTTTACCTCCATCCTTCTCATATTTTGATGCATTTCAAAATAAGTTGCAAACCTCATTATACTTCAGTGTGTCTGTCACTCATTATAATTCAATGTCTGCGTGTGATTTTTTTGCAGTAACATTTCCATAGGGTGCGATGTACAAATGTCAAGTATACTAGTTCATGACACCAGGATCATCCACTCTCCTGTCAAAATATAAAACATAACTGTACTCTAGGCATGGTGCAGTGGATCATGCCTATAGTCCCAGAACTTTGGGAGGCCAAGGCTGGAGGATCACTTGAGCCCAGGAGTTCGAGACCTATCTGGGCAACATAGCAAGACCTCATTTCTACCCAAAAAAAAAAAAAGACAGAAAAGTTAGCCAGACATGGTGGTGCATGCCTGTGTAGTCCCAGCTCCTCAGGAACCTGAGGAAGAAGGATCACCTGAGCCCAGGAGGTGAAGGCTGTGGTGAGCGTGATCATGCTACTGCACTCCAGCCTAGGCGACAGGGTGAGACCCCAACTAAAAAAATAAATTCATACGTATATACGTAACCATACTCTAGAAGTTTCTCGTGTCTGGGCTTTTTTTGCAGCACGTTCCCATGAAAACCGTTCCCATACGCTCACTTGGCTTTGACTCAGACTTTCTTTGGTTTTTTGCCTCTGAAATCTGTTCTCCTCAGAACAAGCAAATTAAACATGGCAGGAGAGAGCTACGCCTCTGGCTAGTAGCAACAATACTAAGAGCTGCGGTCTATTGGCACTGTGGCACTTCTACGTGTGCTTCTTAGGCTAACACTCTGCATTCATTCTGAAGTTTAACCCTCCTCACAATCTCAGGCCATCATGCCGTTTATAGGTGAGACAGGTAGAGCATTTTTTTCTGAGACCATTCAGCAGACCAGTGGCAGAACTGGAATTTAAATCTAGGACTTCAAACTTCTTCAAAGGACTGTTGTGAGAAATCACTGAGGATCTCATAGGAGGACCCAGGGAAGACTCTGGAAGGCATGGTGTGCAGGCAGGTGGAGTGAACTGCCTGCACGTGGCCAAGGAGGTGAGCCCAGCTGCTGGGTTGAGCTTGGGTGGTTAGCAAGAACTGGAGGAAGCAGGGAGGGTGCCATGGGTCAGGCTTGAGGGACCAGTGGAAGGGAGGGAGTTGAAGTGTGGCTGTGACAGCTCGCTGGAGGGGACTCTTTCTAGGTGACAGAGCTATTTGTTCTTGTGTGATGGCTCATGTGACTGAGCCAGCTGTGGGAGAGGAGGTGGGGGAGGTGGAGGAGGAGGGAGGAGGAGCGTGGGGAGGAGGGAGGAAGTGGGGCCCAGTCATGGGCGGGGCACTGGCGGCTTCCAGAAGTGACCGGGATGGAGGTGGGGGCAGGATTCAGGGTAGGTGAGGGAGTTTTGCTCACCTTCTCTGATGGTAGACAAGGACGGAGGTCATAGCCAGGGTGAGGAAGGCGGGACCGAGAACTGGGGCTCCAGGCCTGGATCTGAGCTCGTCTCCTCTTCCTTTCCACTCGAGAGTCCCCTACATCGGACCTTCCTGATGGGACCCCAAGAAATTGCTGTGCTTTTTTTTTTGAGTTGGATTCTCACTCCGTGGCCCAGGCTGGAGTGCAGTGGCATGCTTATGGCCACCCCAGCGTCGATCCACTGGGCTCAGCATCGATCCTTCTGCCTCAGCCTTCCAAGTAGCCAGAACTACAGGCACACACTACCACACCCGGCTAGTTTTTTGATTTATTGTAGAGATGAGATCTCGCCAAGTTGCCCTGGCTGGTCTCGAACCCGTGAGCTCAGGCAATCCCCTCACCTTGGCCTCCCAAAATGCTGGGATGACAGGTTTGCATCACCATGCCCAGCACACAGTGCTTTTCTTAACTCCAGTAGGGCTTCAGCAGACCTGGGTTTTCCCTGAACTCTAACACTGGTAGCATTCTGGGGTCTTTGAGAAACCAGAGAATCAGGAATAAAAAAAATGGTACTCGCCACCCCCCAACCCATTTGACAGATGAGGAAATTGAGGGCTAGAGAAAAATGATATCTACCCCTCTCTGAGCACTTCAGAGAATTAACGTATTAATATGCATTATTTCATTTGCCTTAGAAGAGCCCTGCAGAGTAGACATTATTGTCATCCAACCACCCACCCACCAATCCATCCATCCATCCAGGAAGCATTTATTAAGCACCTGCTCTATGCCAGACATTATGGAAAATACTGGGGAGTCAGCAAAGTGCAATATGGGCAGGGTTTCTGGCCAAGCAATTAATTGTACAAATAATTACTTTAATCACAATTGTGATGTGTGATATGAATGAGAAAAACACAGCAGTACATCAGTGATGGGGGAGGGAGGAAGAGAAGGAAGGAAGAAGGAAAAGAACAAAAAGGGAGGGGAAGGGAGAGTGGGAAGAAAGGAAGGACCCATTCTGCTGAAAAATAAGAAGCAAAGGCAGGCAGCAGGCTCTGGTGCGGGACAGATGCGTGAGATGCTAAGTCTGGAAGGAGCAGAGCACGGAAGAGGCAGCCAAGGGCCAAATGGCTGGCAGGTGGTGAGGATGTCCGATGAGCCTGTGGTACACGGGTGCCAGCCACCCAGGCTTGGAGGCCGAGAGAGGCACCTTGGACTTGCGGATGGATGCCACTAAGGGTTTTCATCTGGAGGAAAGGGTGGGGGTGAATGGGAAAGACTTACTCCACTGAGGGGGAGCTGAGGCTGGGGAGGAAGTCATTCTCCTTACTGACTTGTGTTGAATCCCGGCTGTGTGCTAAGCACTGTGTGCATCCCTGTTTATGCGTGATCTCATGGGACCCCACCTCAACCCTGGGAAGGAGGAGTCCAAGCCCCCTTTTCACGGATGGAGAGGCAGAGGCCCATGGAAAATCTTATGTGACACACTCAAGCATGGTGTGCTCCGAATCGCCCGGCTGAGAAATGGCAGGGATGGTAGTCACACACCTTCTAGACGGGTGCTATCTGCCCACACCTGCCACTGACTTCTGTCTGTGCCCCACCCTTTCCAGACAACCGCTGCATGGACAGACGATTCCTTCCAGGCAAGTCCAAGCAGCTCATCGCTCTGGCCAGCTTCCCGGGTGCCGGCAACACGTGGGCCCGCCACCTCATCGAGCTGGCTACCGGCTTCTACACTGGCAGCTACTACTTTGACGGCTCACTCTACAACAAAGGTGGGGAGGGGATGAGGCAGAACAGAGCAGGAGGCTTCCTGGGAGGGCTTTTCCTGAGCACCTACTATGTGCCACTCAGCTTGCTGGGCACATCTATCATGACCTACAGTGTGCTTGGTGCTTTCACTTCCTTTATACCCCCAAAACACTTCTGGAGTCGTGTCCTGGGACTGACAATTATCAAACACCTATCATACGCCTGGTGTCTTTCCTCCATATAGGTCACCACAGACATTCCTTAAGCACCATAGATAGGATTTACTGACCAGGAACTCGATGCTGTTATAGATGTACAATAACTACATTCACTTTGGGGACATTCATCAGGTACCTCCTCTTCACCAGGTGTCTTATCTACACTGAAATTAACAATATTTATTGTGCAGGGTGCCTTGTTGTCATTCCATCTGCAAATGTTTACTGAGCACCACAATGTTCTGGATGTGCTGCCTAAGTCTGGTTTCCCAACATGCATTTATGGAGCGCCAACTGTGTGCCAGGCACCTCACATAGGTTCAGATCGCCATAGATGTATTTTTGGCCGCCTGCTGGGCACCAAGAGCCGCGTCAGGTGCTACATTCTTTCTTAATCCTGCACAGAAACCCTGGAAAGTAGGAGGGTGATGCTTTTTCCCATATATGAAAACTAGAGCTTGGAGAGGAGAAATAACTTGTCCAAAATCACACTATTTTTTTCAACAGCAGATCGGGGATTATATCCTAGGGTTTTTCCAGTTTCAAAACCCACATCTGTCTTACTGCATGCCACAGGCAAGACATTTCTAGGTTTTCTACCGTGGAACTAGAAATCACGGCTGGAATGCCCCTTGGGCAGGAAGCCCTCGCCTAGGCATGGTGGGAAGTAGGGACTCTGCCTCTGAGGGATTTTGTCTGTGTGTGTGGCGTGAAGCAGCCCTTGGCCGTGGTCTCTGTGTCTGCAAACCAGCTGAGGAGCTTTTCCTGGCTGTGTGACCCGTGGCAAGTTACTGTACGTCTCTGATCCTGGGTCATCATGAACAAATCAGAGCTGACAGTATGTACCTCATTAGGTTGTTGTAGAGGTTAATAAGCCGATGCACATCATGCTCAGCACAGGGTAAATGTTCAATAAAAGTGTGCTGTGAGTACTACGGTCTGGGTGTCAGGCACTGGCCAAGGCACAGCTGGGTGCAGACCAGTCATCTCTGAACCTGAGCTCAGGGAGGGCCAGGTGGCTTGTCTTGCTCAGGCAAGAAACAGGAGGGGGGAGGCACAAGGAGAAGAGGCTATAAGAGGTTGAAGGTTGGAGTTGGCAGGATATATTCTACCTTTTGTGTTCGTTAATGTTTGTGTTCATTTGAGCAATGGTTTGTTAAGGACCTATTAAGTTCAAGGCTCCATACTGAAGGTTGTGTAAGCTTCCATCAGGATTTGAACCAGGCCCGGCTGTCAACAGTACCTACAAACTTAAGCCCCTACACTGTGCTGCCTCCATGGGAGTTGCTGGGAGGAGCTTCAGGACATGGCAGAATCTCTGTGACTTGTCCGAGAACACCAGCTGGGGGATGTGAACCCAGAAGGCATGCCATGGGGCCCACATTGTAACCCTCCTGGCTGGGGCAGCAACTCTACTCATGCAAACCCCAGAGTGTCACAAACAGAAAGGTCCTTCGGGATCGTGTAGCTCAGGGACCCGAAATGGTTTCATCTCGTGTCAATTCTGGTGACTCTCTACTTTAAGAGGATGTGTAAAGAAGGATTCTGGGGTTCTGTTCTCTCTCACAAAGTACCTACCTCTAGTAGTGATGCCTGTTGAAAGTGGAGAATGGGGAACAGTGGTCCATATGACGAGTATTTGCCATTTCTGATCTAACCCAACCTCCCAGCTTAGAGAAGAAGACATTGAACCTCAAGATATGAGTCAGGAGATCTCTCAGTTTGAAAGCTTGCTTTGATACCTTTTTTTATTTTTTTTGAGTCGGGGTCTCACTCTGTCACCCAGGTTGGAGTGCAGTGGCAAAATTATGGCTCACCATGGCCTTGACCTCCCAGGCACTGGCAATCCTTCTGCCTCAGTCTCCTTAGTAGCTGAGATTACAGCACATGCCACTACGCGTGGCTTTTTTTTTTTTTTGAAGAGTCAAGGTCTGGCTATGTTGCCCAGGCTGGTCTCCAATTCCTGGGCTCAAGCGATCCTCCTGCCTTGGCCTCCCAAAGTGCTGGGATTATAGGCGTGAGCTGCCACACCCAGCCTCTAAAGTTCTCTCTGATGCTTTTCCACTGTGAGATCTTGGGCAAGATTCTTTGCCTCTCTGACTTTAATTTCCTCATCTATAATATGGGGATGTTGGCACTGAACTCAGAGATTTTTCCCAAAATCTAATAAGAAAGCATTCTTGAGATAGATCATGCGTGAGCCTGGGGTATAAAACAGACATTATTTTATAAATGACACATAACCAGGACAGTCAGCTACTTAGTCAAAGGCAAATGGGGTTGCTCTTTGACTACACAGGAAGGCTGCCCAGGGAGCTTGAGAGTCTTGACACCTGGGCTGGACTTCTGACCATTACCACTGACTCCCAAGAGTGGGCCCAGGCCTCCGTTTGTCTAAAGAGCTCCCAGGAAATTCCATTGCAGAGCCCTGGACTGAGAACCCACTATTCTGACTTCCAGACCCATAATATTGTAAAAATTCATCTTAGCCCTGTTTTTTTTTTATACTCTAGTGCTGGGGAATATTAATTGATCATTAGTGGAGTGAGATGGCTACTAAATTTTTAACTTGATTCTGAAGAAAAAAAGGAAAACGTAAACCCTCCGTGGCGGTTCCCCTGCCCCAAGCTGTGTCTGGTTGTTGGAAGCTTCCTGAAGTCACACCAAGGAAGGTTGGGGTCTGTGGGCTTGTCTCGGGCTGCTATGACTTTGAGTGCAGCTGCTTTTCATTAGGTACTTCAAAATCCTTTCATTAGGTACTTCAAAAGTCCTCCAGCTTTTCCTGGACGGGTGCAGACCAAGAGAAGACCTTGCCCCTCAGCAGCACAGTCAGTCGGGCTAACTCCATCCCTTCCCATGTCACTTTGCAGCCACAAGATGGCTGACGATGAAATCCTTGTACTCCTGGCAGAAAAGTTCCGAAGGGAGGAGTAACCACTCTGCCCCATTGCCCCCACCAGGTGGAGGTTCAGCCACCCCTTTCAGTCATTGGGTGACTTTGGGAGGCCAAGGCAGGAGGATCACCTGAGCCTAGGAGTTGGAGACCAGCCTGGGCAACATAGCCAGACCTTGTCTCTTCCAAAAAAAATAAAAGCCAGGCATGGTGGCATGTGCCTGTAGCCTCAGCTACTCAGGAGGCTTGAGTACCATCAAGAAAAAGGTGGAAGAAGCTCTTCATAGTTCTGGAACGTACCTGAGATTTGCTTATGGTGCTATCCCTGGGGCAGGGTCCCCATCACCCCGCTCTTATCCCCTTGTTCTTCTGCCCAGAAGCCATCTCCTGGAGCTGCAGTCCAAACCCATTTCTGCAGCTTCCCTGAGGCGTATGTGTCCTCCTTTGTCTTCTTTGAACCCTGGACATTCCTTCATCATAGCCTAATTATTATGAAGATATTCATGTCATTTTTTTTTTTTTTGTCGGGGTCTCACTGTATTGTCCAGGCTGGAGTGCAGTGGTACAATCATGACTCACTGCAGCCTCGGCCTCCTGGGTTCAAGCCATCATTCCGCCTCAGCCTCCTGAGTAGCTGGGGCTACAAGCATGAGCCACCACGCCCAGCTTGTTTTTTGATTTGTTTGTAGAGACGAGGTTTGACTATATTGCCCAGGCTGGTCTCAAACCCCTAGGCTCAAGTGATCCTTCACCTCAGCCTTCCAAAGTGCTAGGATTACAGTTATGAGCTGCCACACCTAGCCTGCATCACTGTTAATAGTTCTGGTCATCATAGGCACTTCCTGAAAATCTACAATGGGTCCACACACCGTGATGGGCACTTTACATTTTTTCTAGCTGAGTCTGAGGGGGTGGGTGTGCACAGAAGGTGGATAGGACTTATCAAAAGGTGAGGGAGGAGTGGGTCCCAGGCAGAGGCCATGACATGTGCAGAGAGTCACAGAGGAGAGTGGCAGGTATGACGGGTGAGTGTAAAAAA
>NW_007247322.1:499901-503303 GCF_000164805.1 Carlito syrichta | reverse complement strand
TCCCAACTGGATGGCCGGGAGCTCACTCCCCTGCGTCCTGGGACCTCAGGTTCCCTCTGTTGGCAGCACTTGTTGGATGGGCAGTCTCCTGGGGCCCTCTGAGTCTGACGTTCTCTCCTTCCTCCACATTGTCTGCAACTTTCTCTTCATGCGCTCTGGCAAAGGCCCACTTCCCAAGGGTGGGGGGAGGCTGGTGAAGGAGTGAATGAGTGAAGGAACATAGGGACCCTCCCCTCCAGAATCCCTGTATCTGTGCCACTGGAATCTGCCTTCTTTTGCTCTCAGTCAACGAGGCTCACATTTGTAAAGTGTGCTTTTCTGTCTCTGCCTGCCTACCTGTCTGGTTGTCTCTCCTTCTGTCCTTAGGTATCTCTGCCCCCTCTCTGACTTTGCATCTCTCTGCTCTCGCTCTCTCTCTCTCTCTCTCTCTCTCTCTCTCTCTCTCTGTCTGTCTCCTTCTGTTTCTATCTCATATTATTTCTGCATTTCTCTCCCCAATGCCCACCTTCTCCCTGGCTTTGTCTCCATTCCTCCCTCTCTCCAGGCAACTGTTTCTGTCGGGCTCCCTCCTGTTCCCCCCAGCCAAGGCTTTTCCTCCCCGTTTCTCCCCCTCCCTGTCTTAGGGACCCCATCGCCCTGAGTGCAGGCTGGAGCCCTACAGTCTGTTGAGAGCCAGAGCCCTGACTTCTGAGGGAGGGGAGAATGAAAAGGGGAGGGCAGGGCGATATCCTAGGACTGGGTCAAGTTCTGGGTTCTTCCGTGCCGGGTGCTTCCATGCCGCTGGGCCACAGGTTGGGCAGGGGGCTGATGAGGCAACCTCTCCGCCCAGAGGGCACAAGACAAGAATTTCTGAGGACTTCCTTGTCCTCAAAACAAACCTGCCTGGAGCCAGGATGGGACTTTCCTGCCCAGTAGACTTTAGGGCACATATAGGTGTGCAATCTCCACCGCATCCTTTCTCTGTACCACAGTTTCCCTAACTACAAGATGCACAGACAACTACAATCGGGGGATCGGTTGAAAGAGAGATGGGGGAAACATGTCATATTCTCTCTGTGGCCCCAAACAAGATCGTTTCTCCAAGTCCTAGTACAGTTGTCCAGCCCCTCAGAGTGTGAGGGTCACTTGGGCGCCCAGATTAGCTGATATTTTGATGACTCTTAAAAGTAATATGGCCAGGCACTGTGACTCACATCTCATTTTAGGAGGCTGAGGCGGGAGGATTACTTGAGGCCAGGAGTTCGAGACTAGCCTGGGCAACACAGTGAGACCCTGTCTCTACAACAGATTAAGAATTAAACCAGTGTGGTGGTGTGCACCTGTAGTCCCAGCTACTCAGGAGGCTGAGGTAGGAGAATCGCTTAAGCCCAGGAAGTCAAAGCTGCAGTTTGCCATTGTACTCCAGCCTGGGTGACAAAAGCAAGACCTGGACTCCAAAAAAAAAAAAAAAAAGAACTAACATGATTTAAACATGCCACCTGTGTGTAATGGAGGTGTTAGGTTTTATGTCAAGGAAAGGTAAAGAAGGGGGCCCCCCGGAGGTGGAGTTGAGCAATTCTGCTCATCCCCAAGCTTGCATGCCCAATTCCCTTGCAATTACCAAGACAGGCCCTCCTTAGAGGACACTTGAGCAACCATCTGTGGTTCCTCACACAAGCTCATCCCATGTGGCTTCTCAAAGCCTCCCTTCCAGACACAGAACTCTTTTCTCACTTGGAGTCATTCCGCTAAATGGAATTTTACCTGCTTCCTTACATTTGCAACACTCACTGTAGAAAAATTCAGGCAATCGTAATCTGTAATCTAGAGCAGATCTTTTCCAATATTCATAGTTTTTCCTGTTTTTTGTTTGAATTGGGATCTCACTCTGTTGCCCAGGCTGGAGTGCAGTGGCACGCTCACAGCTCACTGCAACCTTGACTGCCTGAGGTCAGGCAATCCTTCCACCTCAGCCTTCCAAGTTTCTGGGACTACAGGCATGCGCCATCACACCTGGCTATTTTTTTTTTTTGACTTTTTGTAGAGATGAGGTCTCACTATGTTGGCCAGTCTGGTCTCAAACTCCTTGGACTCAAGCAGTCCTTAAGCTTCAGCCGCCCCAAAGTGCTAGGATTACAGGTGTGAGCCACTGCACCTGGCCTGTTTGTTTACTTTTAATCTTGATAAATACTGTGCTAAGTTGGCCCCACCATGGACAAAGAAAAGTGTAACTTAGGTCTCATGATGTGTGGAGCTGATTTAAAATACTTTGACCATACTTTCGTGCTTCTGACAATTTATTTTGCCTCATTGAGAATCTGTGTGGGTTCCTGTATATCCCCTGCCTGTGTCTTTCCATTGCTGTGCTCCTAGTGAAATGAATCTCGGGGAAGATGAAATGAAATCATGGATGGCAAGTCCTCAGTCTGTGTCATGCAGAGCCCGACTAAAACACAAGACATGAATCTGTATCCAGTGCTGTCTTGTGGTAAACACGTATGTCCTGAGCTCTCTCCTAAGCCCCCACATGCCCTTAGGAGGCTGTTTTTCCCATGATACTATGCCTCCCACTGGCCTCGAAGACTATGGGTTAGTGTTTCTCATAGGCATGGCTCAGGGCTGATTTGCAAGGCTGGGCCAATCCCAGACAGCTTGCCTTGGCAAGCCAGGCTGGAATCTGATTCAGGACATCACATTCCATTCTTGACTCTTCAGCCCAGTGGCCCTGGGAGGGAGACCCCTGACTCCAGGACCAGCTTTGTGAGTGGAAGAAACCAAACTCTAAGGCTCGATGAGGCAGGGTGGCTTCCCCGAGTCTTGTTCTGCTATCGCTGCCATTTATTGAGGTCTTCCAGTGTGCCTCATTGAGTTCTCAGTGGCCTTGTGCAGGAGAAGGGGCATGGTCCCATTTTACAGATGAGAAAACTGAGGCCCAGAGAGGTGACATGATGTCTAGAATCACTCACTGATTTGTAAACACAGGCCTGGCCCAGTAGCGTGTTTGCTTGGCCTTGAAGATGGCACTTGCGTGCCTCAGCTCTCACGAGCATGGAAGCCTAGAGGGCCTAGGTTTCTGTCTTGGCTCTGTCTTCTCTCCTTAGCTCTGTAACTTGGGTAAGTTATTGGACCTCTCTGCCTCTGCTTCCTCATCTGCAAAACCCCTCGTTGGATTGTTGAGAAGACTGAACTGCTTAATAGAGGTAAAGGGCTCAGACCAGCGACCGTGGAGTCATTGCCATGGAAGCACATCCTCTTTCTCTGGAACTTCTCTCAGTCCTTGGCTTTGAAGTGAAAATCTGACCCTCTCCCTCCTTTTTGCTTAAGTGCTTTAAAGGGGTCTCCAGATTTTCTAGTCTAGTACCGTCCCCTTCGTCACAGCCCCCACAACCCATTCCAGCCCCATGCTCTCCTCTAGCTCTCTGC
>NW_007247322.1:499190-499833 GCF_000164805.1 Carlito syrichta | reverse complement strand
CCCCCAGGGCGGAGCACTGGAGAGGGAGCAGGAACATACAATGCCTCTTGAGAACTTGGTGGAGACCCACTTCCACCCTCACTTCATGGGCCAAAGCCAGTTCCACGGCCATGGTGGGGATGCTGATGTCCCAATAAATCCCTGTGGGCCCCTCTCACACACCGAGCATCAGTACTCCCTTTTTGTACACTAACCATGGCACTGATCTTACACTGATTTGTGTCACTGCTTGAATAATCTGACTCTCAAAACCAGGAAAGACCCCTGAATGCTCTTGCAACTCATTTGAACCCCAGGCTCCCAGCACAGTGCCCGGCACATAGTAGGTGCTCAGCCAATATGCGGGTGGACGAGCGAAGGAACACGGCCTCCCGAAGCGGCCCGAGGAGGGTGGGGTGGGCTTCTCGAGCTGCCAGCTCACCTGCTGCGTCCTCCCCTCCGGCCGCCGGGAAGGGTTCAAAGGCGAGCGGGACCACTGGCGCAGCGGGCGGACCATCTGCATCAAGACGCACGAGAGCGGCCAGAAGGAGATCGAGGCCTTCGACGCCGCCATCCTGCTCATCCGCAACCCCTACAAGGCCCTCATGGCGGAGTTCAACCGCAAGTACGGCGGCCACATTGGCTTCGCGGCGAACGCCCACTG
>NW_007247322.1:477688-498990 GCF_000164805.1 Carlito syrichta | reverse complement strand
GGAGGAGGACCCAGGGGCCCTGGGCGCAGGCAGCGGTGCAAGGAGCCCACTCTTGGCCCCGGGTGTCCAGGAGGGCATCCCTGAGGGCCAGTGTGTACCTGCTTCAAGTAAAGCAGCTGCACCTCCCACAACCCCTAAACCCACCAGCATCACCCCTGTGAGGTGGGCTGCTGCACAACTCTGGGGCTCAAGACATAGGCTCCAGAGCAAGACTTTTTAGGTTCAGACCTCAACTTTACCGCTGCCTGGAAAGGCTCCTTCGCCTCCCTGAGCTTTGATGGTCTTATCTATAAAACGGGCATGATGAAACTGGGGTTTTAAGAGTGAATCCTTTGGCAAATCCTCAGTAGCTGTGACACTCTGGTGTTGGAGAGCCTTGTGAAATTGATGTGGAATTGATCAAAGCAGATGAAAGAACCTGACCTTAAAGTCAGGAGACCGGAATCCAACACCAGGTTTGTGGGAGCGACTGTGTTGCTGTGAGGTCCTAAGAGCTCATGCACCGGGTATCATTTCAATGGACTCTTCCCACAACTCTGAGTTGGAAGGCTCAGAGAGGTTAAGTGACCTGCCCATGCCACACAGCTGGGAAGTGATAGTGTTGACCTCCAACAATCCCCGAGCATGTTAAGATGGCATGACAGGGTGTGAATGAACATTTCAGTGCAGGGTGGCAACCCAGGCTAGTGGCCAGAGCTTTGAAGTCAGACCCAACCTCTGCCATCCTGAGTACCCTTAACCCCTCTAAGTCTCAAAATCCCATACTGCTTGCATGAGATCTCCATCACCACACTGAGTCACATCTAATGACTGTCCCAGAAAGAATGAATTTCTTAGACCCCCACAATAATTGTCCCCATTTTACAGATGGGACCACCTAAATTCAGGGAGGTCAAGGAGCTTTTCCCGGGGTGGGGGGACTGGGGGAACGTTGTTCAGTGAGCATAAAGTAAGTTACACAAGGTAAGTTCCAAAGGTCTGCTGTACAACACAGTGCCTGTGGGTAACAGTAAGGCATTCTTGACTTAAAATTTTGTTGGGAGCATAGACCACATGGTAAGTGTTCTTACCACACACAACAACAAATAAACAAAACAAACACAAGGCAACTTTCGGAGGTGATGGAAGTGCAAATGTCTGGATTGAGGTGATGATATGTGTATCTACAAATCGTGTATATTAACTATGTGCAGTTTTTGGTATACCAGTTATTCCTCAGCAGAGCCGGAGGCTGTGGGGAGCTGCTCCATGAAGTGGCTGAGCTAGGATTTGAGCCTTGCTCCCTATGCGTGCCCCTCAGCCCTGCGCCATGATCATGGATTAGACACAGTGTTGATGGCTATGAGTCACCCAGTCCAGAGCCCCTGGCATTCCCTAGGAGCTCTGTGAATGGAGTTGCTTCAGCACCCTGGCCCCTCCCTGGAGAGGACAGAGCAGGGCAAGATGGTGTAAGCACAGTCATTTACCCTGACACCCTCATCACGGACATCATTGAGTTAAAACCCTTGAGGTCCTTGCTTTAGGGTCCCTCAAGCAGCATCATCTCTTGGGAGTTTTTCAGAAATGCAGATTCTCAGGCTCTGCCCCAGACTTCTTGAATCAGAAATTCTGGCGTAGGCCCCCAGCAATCTGTATTTTAACAAGCCCTGCTGATGATTCCGATGTGCACCCCAGCTTAAGAACCGTTGTTTTAAACCCTCACTACTCAGAACGTGGCCTGTGGGCTAGGGGCATCGACATCACCTGGCCCAGCCCGGGCTTACTGGATCAGAATCTGCATTTTTACAAGATTCCCCCAGAGGCTCTGTGTGCACTTTGAGAGCTGTTGTTTTGGATGCCCTTGACAATGGTGACATAGAATGTGAAGGTCGCCCATCAAGAGCAGAGGTATAGCTCAATTGAGGCTCCTACAACCCCCCCTCACTTGGGTTCCATAATGTTAATTTTACAATCTCCCTGGAGTGAGTTCAGAGCAAAGTTTTATGTGATATGATTACACAAGGTGAATTGTCCTCCTCTGTTTAATGAAACAGATACTGTGTCTAATGATTCTCTGGGGTATTAAGTAGAGTGAAGCTGTTAATCAGGCCCTGGTTCCTCCCATCAGCAAGAAGGTGGCTGGTGCCGGGCCGGGCCACCTGTACCTCCAGGCACACCTGTGCGAAGGTTCCACAGAACCAGCACGTGTCACCCCTCTCCTGTGACTTTGTTTCCCAATTCGCAGTCAGCAGTCAGTGACCAGGCATCCTGAGCTAATCCTAAGCTTTTGCAAATGTTCCCTCTTCTTTCCAATGAAGTCGTTTAGGAGTTTTGAGGGAAGACACTTTGCCACAGGAGGGCGTGAGGTAGGCAGACACAGCTGCTGACACAGCTTGGGTGCCTCTGGTGTTCTTGGAAGGAAGCTCGGGCTCAAACCATGGGGCACGTGGGAGTCTCAGGAGATGCAGGAGGGCCAGCAGCACCACATATAATCATAACAGTCACCAGCATATCCCGAGCACCTCCTGTGTCCCATGTGCCATGCCAGGACGTCTGCGGACCTTAGCCTATCCAGCCCACAGCATCTGTTGGAGGGAAGCTCATCAGGATCACTCCTTTGCAGTTGGGTACACTGAAACTCAAGGCCGAGTACTGCCTCTTAAGGTCACACGGCTCCTGTGAGAGGAGCTGAGTTCTGAACCCCGCAGTGTGGCTGCAGAGTCATTAGCGAACAGACCCTGCATCTCAACAACAGCCTGAAGGTGACGTGGGTGGTAGGCAGGCCAGGAGCCAGGCTTCTCAGGGCCTAGAGCTAAAAAGGCTGGAGCTGGTTGGATCAGGTGCTCATAACGGGTTCTCTGAGTTGGCAGGAGACACGCTTGGTCTGGGATAGATAGATAGGGGTTCGAGCTCTGCCTTGAGCAGTGACCGTGTGTGCCTCTGCCTCTAGCTTCCTTTTCCCTGTGTCTACAGTCGGGCTGGTAATCCCTCCCCTCTGGGCCCCTGGAGAGCACAGAACGAGCTCATTCACACAAAGTGCCCACTGTGGCCCCTGACACCCAGTGGGTTTTCAGGCAACCTGCATCCCCTTCCTGCTCCCAGGCAGAGTAGCCTGGTGTCCCACAGAGGTCTGCAGCCAACAGGGTCTCTATGTCATCTCCATCCCATCTGCATCCACAACTGGAGCACCTGAGCCCCTGAGGAGCCCAGCATCCCTTCCTTTTCCTCAAGGGCCACCCTGCAGCCCCCTCAGCAACTGCCTGAGCTGATGAGATATGACCAAATCTCAAAGTCTGAACCTGGGGGGTGCTGGGTGACCGAGCACCATCTCCATCACATGGGCTTCTCCCGAGAGAAAAGCAGCTGTCCCAAAACACCAGGGACCTTGACTCGGGGACCCTGTGAAGGGACTCGGGACTGGGGAAAAGCTGAAAGAGGAAAACAGACCCCACACATGCTAAATTTTTTTCTCATCACTCAGATACATCTGGTCTTGACCCATTATAACAGTACGGGCCCAATTAGCCAGACACATTGTAAATAATCTATTCTAAGGATAAAGCATATCCTTGTCACTAGCATAAATATTTCCCAAGCAGCCATGGTGTTCCAGGGGGACTGGGGGAGCAGGAGTCTCCCCATGGATTCTGATGTGTTCCGCCAAGAAAAAGAGCCCTTCATCACGTGGTAAGTTGGCAGTTGGGAATTTTAATTTAGTTCAACAGCCGTTCACCGAGCTCCTGCTGCGAACAAAGCAGTGGGAGGCAGGTGGGGGGGAGTGTGGGGGAGGCTGCCAGTGCCTGGGAGAGATCAAGATCCTCATGGACTCAGGCAGGCCTGATGTACACATGTGGCACTTTCTGAGCATGTGGCCATGAGCAAGTCGCCTCACCTCTTTGAGCTTCTTTGAGCTTCCGTTTCCTCCCTGTTGATGGGGGTCCGTAGTGCTTTCTCTTTCAGGGTGGTCAACAGGATTCCACAAGATCATAGGTATCCATCACCAGGCAAGAGGTTAGGATATAGTTGTTAAGAACCAGCTGGGCTCCCCTACCAGGCCCGGGGGTGCTCTGTGACCCTCACTCAGGGAACAGATGCCTCCTGTTGCCCCTCTGAGGGTGCCGGTAGCATTTGACCTTTGAGAAGCAGTGGGCTTCCATGGAGGGTTTCGGAGCGCCTGCCCTGCAAGATTCCAGCTGGGCTCAGACTGCAAGTCCTGTCCTTTGTTCCCAGCATCCTCCATGTCCCCTTCCACAGTGTCCCCTCTCCTCCTTCTGTGGGAGTTTCAAGGGCTGCAGGGCCCGACTGCCTCTCTCCTTGAGGTCCTCCCCAGGTCGCTCCCGTGCTACCTGTAACCTGCCTTTAAATCAGTCCCCAACAAACACCCCTGCCCCCATTGGGGTGACGAGCCATCCTGTGGTTTCATCATGACAAGGTAACAAGATACAGAGAAAATAGTGCGTGATACTTCAATGAAGAGCGGAGAACAAAGACAGAACAGAAATGTGCAAAGGTGGCAGGATGAATAATCCCTCATACACCTTGCCTGCAGACAGCTCAGTCTGCTGGACAGACAGACAACCTGAGTGGGGGTTACAGCACCATGTAGTTAATGCTGAGGGGGCATGGGTGGAAGGAGACTGGGCTGCAAAGTCAGGTGAGGCACCTGCCTGAGCCCGAAGTATCAGAGAAGAAGATATCTTACCCCAGAGAGGATAACGCTAGCAATAATAATAGCCAACAACCATTGAGCACCCACTGGCTTCTAGCCACTGTGCTAAAAACTCGATACATTTTATCTACTTTGTACATCTGTGAGGAGATACAGCTACTACACAGGATAACCTGGTAGTTAAAAGCCCAGACTTTGATGCTAGACTGCTTGGGTTCAAATTCTGGCTCTGCCAATTATTAGCTGTGTGACCTGGAGCAAATTACCTTAACCTCTCTGCGCTTCAGTTTCCTCTTTTGCGAAATGGGGATAATGATAATACCTACCTCATAAGGTTGTTGGGAGGAGTAAGTAGAAATCAACAGTGATATTAACATGCGTTAATAAGTAATATGTATAATTATAGCATCTATAATATAATGAATATATATTAATGTACGTAACATACACTATATTAAGATATTGTCTATTATATTCAAGCAACACATATTTATATGTAAGGCTGTGCTTGGCTTAGTTAGCACCAAACAAGTATTGTTGTTACCCCCAAGGAGAAGGGAGGGCTAAGAATATTCGAGGCAGAAGCAGCATTAAGGTGGGAGGTATCAGGGTGTTTCAAGATATAAAAAGGGCTCGGTGGCTCAGCCTGTAATCCCATGCTTTTGGGAGGCCAAGGTGAGTGGATTACCTGAGCCCCCGGGTTCGAGACCCGCCTGGCCAACTTGGTGAGACCTCGTCTCTACAATAAATCAAAAAATTAACCGGGTATGTAGCACGTGCCTGTAGTTCCAGCTACTTGGAAGGCTGAGGCAGAAGGATCGCCGGAGCCCAGCAGGTTGAGGCTGCGGTGGCTGGGAGCGTGCCACTGCACTCCAGTCTGGGTGTCAGAGTGAGACTCTAACTCAAAAAAAAAAAAAGATATAAAAGGAGTGAGTCATGTTATTACTTTTTTTTTTTTTTTTTTGAGCTGGAGTCTCACTCTGTCACCCAGGCTGGAGTGCAGTGGCATCCTTATGGACACCACAGCCTCCACCTGCTGGGCTCAGGTGATCCTTCTGCCTCAGCCTTCCAAGTAGCTGGAATTACAGACACATGCCACCATGCCCAACTAACTTTTTGATTTATTGTAGAGATGAGGTCTCGCCAAGTTGCCCAGGCTGGTCTTGAACCCCTGGACTCAGGCAATCCTCTCACTTCCACCTCCCAAAGTGCTAAGATTACAGCCACTGCACCTGACTTGTATTGTTATTCTTTTTTTTTTTTTTGAGGTGGAGTTTCACTCTGTCACCTAGGCTGGAGTGCAGTGGCATACTCACGGCCACCCCAGCGTCAGCCTGCTGATCTCCAGCGATTCTTCCACCTCAGGCTCCCAAGTAGCTCGAGCTACCATGCCCAGCTAATTTTTTATTTCTTGTAGAAATGAGGTCTCGCCAAGTTGTCTGGGCTGGTCTTGAATGCATGGGCTCAGGCAATCCACTAGCTTCAGCCTCCCAAAGTGCTGGGGTTATAGGCTGAACAGGAGCTCGGCCTGTTGTTATTCTTGTTGTGTTAGTTGTGTTGTGCTGTGAGTAACATAACCCCTGCTGGCACCCTCAGACCGGGCCTTTGGAGCGCCTCCTCCCTCTGACCGTGCCCTTCTGTCTCTCCTCAGAGTGGCCGGAGTTCGTGAGAAACTACGCCCCGTGGTGGGCCACTCACACGTTGGACTGGCTCAGGTTCGGCAAGAAGGTGCTAGTGGTGCACTTTGAGGACTTGAAGCAAGACCTGTTTGTGCAGCTGGGCCGAATGGTTGGCCTGCTGGGCGTGGCCGTCAGGGAGGACCGGCTGCTCTGTGTGGAGAGCCAGAAGGATGGCAACTTCAAGCGCTCGGGCCTGCGGAAGCTGGAATACAACCCCTACACGGCCGACATGCAGAAGACCATCTCCACCTACATCAAGATGGTGGATGCAGCCCTCCGGGGGAGAAACCTCACGGGCGTCCCCGATGACTACTATCCAAGATGATGCTCCAGCACGGGGGTGGGGGGTGTGCTAGGAGTCCTGCCCAAGCAAGCCCTGGGGACCCGAGAGCCCCAGGGACCCCCCCCACAGTGATCTGGCCTCTCTTTAGTGTGGGGACAGTCCCCTTGGCTGCAGTTTGCCTTAGTGAGTTTCCTGCATGACAAAGGAGGCTCAGGGACCATCCTACTCACATGCTTCCCTTGGAGAGGTGGGGCAGTTGGTTGGGGGGGGCGTCCGGTTGTGTGGACCCTTTTCTGTCCTCTGTGTCCCTGTTCCCGCCACTCTCGGTTCCACTTGTGGGAGGGAGGGCTCGTTGTTATCACGGACACATGCTGGACTCCCCACGGCAGGCATTGAGGACCTTGATATACAAGCTGGAGGGCCTTGTATAAACATCCTTTCTGGACCGAGTTTTCATAGCCCCTCTTCTCGTCTCCACCCAGGAGATGCTGGCACTGGCATTCAGCCCAGGTCACCTTCTGTTTTAAAGACAGATTGCTGGGAAGTTTCTCCATACCTTAGATTGTGTAGGGTGGGAGGCAGTGATGCTCACAGTAGGTTCATTGGCACTACCGTGTGGGGGCCCTGGCACAATCATCCCACCCAGACCACGTTGCTTCTGAGAGACAAGCTGGTTGCCTTTTTGCCTGCAAGGCTCAAATCCTGCCTTGTTCTGTCCAGGAGGTGACTTGGGGTCCTTGATCCCACATCTAGGAAACCTCAGGCACCAACAGTGAACCCATGAGGATGGTCACATGGCATGTGCATTAAGAGTAAGAGCTCCAAGGACATATCTTTCCATTGTGGGATCCAGCACTTCAGTCTTACACTGCCCTTTGATCCCTATCGATGGTTCCTCTGTTGTCCAGGCAAGAGATCAGGACTGCCCCAAGTCTGGTGGAACTATGCCCCAAGTGGACCCCACTACCTTTCCAGATCACCAACTTCCTCTTGGTCGGAGTCCAACAGGGCCAGTGTCCAGCTTCCCTTGGGGGCCCTTTAAGGAATGGGGTGGGCGGGGTGGCTTGTCTTGTTCATACAAACACTGCTCTCTTGATGCTGAAACACCAAACCAAAGGATTTCTGAGGCCCTGAGTCACAGATCAGCTGTCTTATAGAGCATTGATCTGGGGTCTATCTCTCCACCCTGGATCCTGGTGGCTTCCCTTCCAGCCCACCCATGCGTCATGCCCCACCACGTAGATGCAAAAGCCATAGGTCACAGCCTCTTTGCGATTCTGTCTGGAGCAGCCACCCTACACTGTCCTTCTGGAGCCTTGGTGTGCGGGTCAGTGCTCGTTCCCAAACAGCAAAGAGACTATGGAGAAGGCGCATATAAAGAGATCTATTTTTGTAAGAGGAATATGATGAATACATTCCGCCCCTTGGATCCTGTGCCAAGAGAGGGGTGCAGGGGTTGGGCCTGTGGTTCTTTTCTCTGTCCTCCTCATCAGTGGGATTTGGGCCACCCCAAGGGCCACCTGGGGGGGAGGCTCTGAATGTATTTTGTACTGTGTTTCTTTTCCCCAGGTGAATTTATAGTCCTTTCACCAAGGGGTTGGCCTCCCTTCCACCTGGAGGTCTGCTCTCTCTGGAAGACTCTTGGTCCAAGACCTGGGCCAACTCTTTGCTGGTGGTCACTTCTGGTCACAAGCTTCTGTCTGATTTCTCAGGTCAGCACCATCATTAAATGCGAGTTTTGTTGATAATTCTACCACGTGGTAGAGTGTTATGTAAGGCAGGTTCACAAAGGGGATGTTTTCCCGGTGAGAGAGTGTGTGTGTGTGTGAGAGAGGGAGAGAGAAAGAGAGACAGACAAAGAGACAGAAAATTATACCTGGGGTGGGGGTTTGTTGCATAATTACTTTCATGTCTGCATAACTGGTGTCACTGGCTATGAATACCTACATGACTGTGCGTAAAATTGTCTTCATGTCCACCTGCCCTTCTGTGTTGGAAGACTGTGTCCCCCAAGTGGGTGTGACAACCTTCCCATTTTAACGTGTCTGTGTAGATGCATGGGGAGTTGTGCATGCATATGGGAGGACATATGTATGGGAACCCCGTGCGTGAGAAGATGCCAGTCTGTCTTCAGAGGGCATGTCTTCTCCATATACCTCTTGCCCTTGGCCACTGTGGGATGGAAGGTGCGGGTGGAAGAGATCACTAAAGGGTTGTGAATGTGTGCCTTCTTGGGGTGTGGAAGAGGATACCTATGCCCTTCTGTGTGTACCCGTGAGTGTGTCAATGTTACAGAGAAACCCTGAGTATGTGATGCTATTCAGGGAAGCCAATGAGAATACAAGAGAAGTCCCCTTCGTTCCCTAGTGGGTGGGTGTGAGTCTCAATTTCCAGATCCTGCTGAAGGAAGACCCTGTGTCGTCATGCATCAGAGGGGCTTCTGCGGAGAGATGCTGGAGCCCAGGGACTGCTTCCCAGCCAGATGGAGGGACAGGGTTTTCTATCCTGTTCCACGGACAATATGGAGAGAGGGTAGCTGGGATGGGTGGAGGAAGAAGATGGAGGAGCTTTTCCCCCTCAGCAGAAGAGCTCAGGAGGACTGGAAGTCTGGGGCCTCTGAGGTAGGGAGATGGGAGGAAGCTTTCAGAAGGAAAGATCTCAAGACGGGTATGAGGTCATTCCAGAACCAAGGGCAGGGTCTTTTTCTGGGGCATCAGGTTGACTCCTAAAAAATGTTCTGTGATACTGACTGAACTCTGATCTGAGCCCCGGGTTATGCTGATTTCAATATTAAACCAAGTCTGACCTGGTCACAGACTGAGCCCAATCCTAAATCTCTGAACCTGGATCACAGCTAAGCTCTGCTCCTGATTACAGACTCTGCCTGGGCACATAACTGATCCATGAACCTGGCCCCACATTAGACTGAGTCCCAAGTCTGCTCCTACATACACTGAGCTCTGACCCTGGTCATTGACTATGTTTCAACCTGGGTAATAGGCTGAGCCATGTCCTGCCCCAGAACAAATGCTGAAGTGTCTCCTGACTGAGCCCTAATCTCTATTATACACTGAGCCCCAGTCCTGACCCTGCATAAGTCCTGACTGTGGTCACTCTGAGCCCTAGCCCCAGCTTCTCCCCTGACCTCAGATCAAGCCTTGACTCTCATCCCAGGCTGAGCCCTGAACCAATGTGCCTATTTCCTGAGCCCTCTCCAAATATTATCTGTATAATCAAATCCTCCCAACTGGAAATGTGAGAAGCCCAGACACATCCAGCCCCAAACTCCTGGGTTCTCACAGATTCTGAGCCATAACTCCCTGGTCCTCCCCCAACAGATCATGGGAGGGGAGGGGGTATGGGGGGTTGTGAAAGCCCTTTAGGCCAGGGGTGGAGGTGATCAACAGCTTGGCAGCCTCTTCCCCGGCTGACCTTTGCCCTTCTGATCACACTTTAACAGCCACCTGGAATAAAATCTTCATGTTTCAGGCCTGGAAGCAGCCAAGCAGCATTCATTCATTCCACACATCCGCACATTTGCTGGGCAGCTCCCATGTGCCAGGCACTGCTCTTAGTCCTGGAAACTACAAGCGGAACAGACAAAAACTCCCAGTCCTGCAGTTTGCATTTTACCTGGTACCAAATAGGTGTCTATAAGGGATTAGAAGGCCCTTGGGGAGATGACGGTGAGATGAAGAAGGGAAAGGGCTTGGGGGGTTCCTGCTGACCCCATGCAGTGGGAAGAGCAGAGGTTACTAACTGCGTTGTACAGGCAGGCACACCAATGTTCATTCAAATGCTGTGACTGGCCTGAGCCACACAGAGACTAACGGTGAGCCAGGGCCACTGCCCTCTGCCCCAAGGACCTAAAAGTCCCCTCCACATGACAGAGTGGCAGGGCCCTTGCACTGGAGGAGGAAGGAAAGCTTTGAACGCAGCAATCCTCAAGGCAAGGGCAAGGCCTGGCCTGGAAACCAGGGCTTCTGGGCTCATCCTGCCATTACCTCTGACCCATGGTGGTTCTGGGACTTGAACACACAGGGTCCAGCAGTTTCTGTTTCCAGGGATGCCTTGTGGAGTCTTCAGTGACCGTGGAGGTGGGGACAAACATTTCCCAGTGGACAATGTGGGAGGGGGAAGGGGGAAGAGAGGGATTCTGGGGACAAAGCCCTGCAGAGACCCAGCCCCCCCCCAGAAGCCAGCCCCTTGCCTTCCATCCTGTTTCTTTCTCTTCCATCCCACCCCCTTCTCTCTACCTGTCTTCACATTGCCTCCTACTCTCAATTTCCCTCTTTGTGTCTCTGATTTCCTTCTGCTGTCTTTCTGCCCCCACTCTTCTCTTTCTCCCTCTACCCCCGCCCCCGTTTCATCTTTATCTTTCTTGATTTCTGTTTCTGTTTGTGCAAGTGTCCCTCCATCTCTCCCTCTTGGTACTTGATCTGTCTTTCTTTTTCCCTCTCTCCCTCCCCACCCCCGTTGCCTTCTCCTGTCTCCTCGTCATTTTCCTGGAGAGCGGGGGCGACTCATTGGGATCCAGACAACAGTGAGACAAATGCTACCCAGGCTGGTAACCAAGGAAGTGGTTTCCTTAGCAACAGAATCTGCAGGCACGCACTCCACTGCCCAGTCCCTTGGCTATTACAGCAAGGAGAGAGACAGAGGGAGGATGGATAGGGTAGGAGGAAGCCTTGGGACGGCACAGACACTGCTGTAGCAATCTTCATGAGAGGGGACAGTGCTCAGAGACCAGCTCAGGGCCTGGCACTTCAGGGACACTCAAAAATATGGAGGGGGGTGCTGTGAGGTCAGAGAGAAGCACAGGGAGTAGAGAGAGCTGGGGGAAGAATCCGTTGGACTTGATGACAGGCTGGATGTGGGGAGGAGGAGGTGACAAAGGAGACAAAGAGGACCTCAAGGTCCTGGCCTGGGCTGCTCCTGGGAGGAGAGTACTTTGACTGATACAGAAAACAGGCAAGAGGAGGGAGAGAGAAAAGATGTCGAGTTGACATGTCTCCTCCCTGCCCCCAAGAGTTCACCATCCAGTTGGTGGGGGCTGGGGGGAGGTAAGGTATAGAGACGACACAGAAATCTCTCACCTGGTTCTCCTTTCTAAATTACGACAAGGATCATGGGAGTAATAAACACAGCCCTAAGGGTAGTGAGAGGCTCAGGGGACTTTATTTTCTCGGGGGACAAATAAGTTGATGGCAGCACTTAGATTTGAACCTGGGGATGTCCCAGAGCCTGGCCAGAGATGAAAGAGATGGAAGAGGGCGGAATATGGAGAGACAGAGAATGAGAGAGACAGAGATTTAAATCATCTGGCACTTTTTCCCAATGGGAAAGCAAAAATATGTTCAATTTTAGAGAAATGAAAGGGGTGAGGGAGAAGACAAAAGTGCCCTACTGTATGATAGTTTTTGTGGCTATAAATAACTGTCCCCAAAGAAAACACCTGTCAAGATGCATTCACTTCCGGAGAGACGAATTGTGTGTCCATGTTGATATTTAAATGACTCAGAGCCAGTTTTGAGGGTGTATATGTGGGGGGGGGGTGGTGAAGGGCAGAAAGCTGATGCATGTACCATGGAAGTCTGGCTCTGCCTCCCCAGAAAGCTGTAAACGGGTAGGCGAGGAGAACCGTAAATCTGGATGATAATAATATCCGTCCTCGCAAAAGCAACATGTTTATTTATCATGTTTGCAGGTTTACTGTTTCCCCTCAAATTTACAGTCTGCAATCTGCCAGCGAGCAGGGGGAGAAACATGAAAATGAGAACTGGCAGAACCTCCAGGAGGAAGAAATGATCAAATACTTATCCCCTCACCCCACCCCCCACGCCCGGCCACCTTCAATCCAATTTCAAACAAAGGTGGTGATTTATCAGAGCAGGGCCGTGTGGCTCTATTTCAGGGTTCTGACAGCTAATTGAAACGAGCAGTCATTACAGAACATAATGTGTTTCAGCAAAATGATTTTTGTATGTTCTCGAGTCATGCGCTGAACAATTATGGAGAATGAACAGCCAGCCAGGAGGGAGAGAGGGAGCAGCTCCTGGTGGCGACAAGACTTTTTTGTGTCATGTGGGGGACTAGGCGGAGGAGGGGACATTCTCTTTCAAGGCTCACGTTAGGTACTCAGCCCATTTTTATGATGACCTGGGCTTCCAGAACTTCTGATTCAGATTTTTAACACTATGAGTCCGGGAGTCCACCTGTTCCCCAAAGTTTCTCAGGTACAGGAACCGCCACCATAAGAGACAGCACATTGGAGGGCGGATGGGGGTGAGCTCTGGACCTGCTGGGAAGCAAAGGAGTGTGTGCAATTGACCTGTTGTTAACTACTGGTCCACTTGGGCACTGTAACAACAGGAGAGTACAGAGGACAGCTGGTGTCATCCATGCATCTGTGACTTTTCATGCATGATGATCTGTGTTCCTAGAGCTAGCATAAAGCTGAAGAGAGTAAGTGCTAAGGAAATGCTCGTTGGTCCTGGTCCTCTGAATATTAAAGCACATGAGAGAAGAGCTGCATCCCTGGCCACAGCAGACCTTAGTCCCTTCACTGCTCTGAATTTTATCTCCAGTAATGCAGAATTGCTTTTATTCTCTCATCCCAACTTGACCCCCCCAAGCTTACGGTTGGTACAGCCCTCTCAGCCCAACCCTCAACAGCCAAAACATCTCTTCCCAAAGTCACTCTCAGTGGTGTCCCATGGGTAGCTTGAGATTGGTCATGGTGGGAATATTTATTTACACCATGGAAATTGGTAAATGCTACAAACCATTATTTTTCTTTTTTGCTTTGTTTTTGGAGAGTTAATTTTTTCCTAGCACACAACTGCCCGCAGCACACAGGCAGGCATACACTGTGCTATTACCTGTCTTTTTCGTGTGCTTATTCATACTGCCCCATTTACTTGGAAAGCCTTAATCTGGCTGATATCTTGGCCTCCTTAAGACTCAATTCAGGCTCCTCCTCTTCCAGGCAGCCTCCCCTGACTAAAAAGACTGGATTCAGCTTCTCCTTTAAGCTCCCTGATCACAGCTCTAGATATGGCAATTTTTGTGAGCACTTAAGTAATCTGGTGTGTGTGTGTGTGTGTGTGTGTGTGTGAAGGAGGCCAGGGCATGAGCTTCGTTAGGGTAGAAATCAAATCTTTATCTCTGGATTTCCTATGTGCCTCTTGGCACAGATAAGGTGATAACAAAAATTCAGCAAACGAAAGAACAAGTACATCAATCACACTGAAATATCATCCACCAACCTCTTGGCTCTCACAGATTTTGGGGTCATGGGTAGAAGGATACACCTGCCCAGACATTGGTCAAGGAGAAAAGAGAATAAAAAACTACTTCCAATGATGATAGTAGCTAATATTTATTGAATACTAATTACACGCTGGGGACTGTGTTAAGAGCTTCACACGTACAGCATCACTGAGGCATCTCCCAAACACTGGCAGGCAGGGACTCTGATTTTCCTCGTGTTCTAGTTGGGGAAACTGAGGCTTAGAGAGGGGAAGTAATTTGAGGGTGACATATCTGGACTTTGAACCCAGGTAGTCTAATTTCAGAGTCCATAGACTACATCTGAGAGAAACACATGAGCCCAAAGTCAAGAAAAAAGGGGGGGGAGCCACAGGGAGCTTGTGGGGGGAGCACCCAGCAAGGAGGAGATCGCACCCATAAGAGATGAGGGAAGACGACAAAACCTGTGCAGGGCTGGCCTTTCAGGTGTCTAGGACCCAGGGGATGAGGGAGATGGATGGAGACCAGGCCACTGAAGGGAACCTGGCTGGGCACTGGCCACCCAGGTGCCTTTGGTTCTTAGCTGCAAGGTCGGCTTACATGTTCCCGTGGCAACTGCCAACCAATAATCTTGTCCACTAGCTCAGCGGTTCCCTAGAAATTATTTTCTCCACCCTCCTATCGCCATGCCTCTCAGCCCATGGAGGCAGATTGGCTGTTTCTTCCACAGGAGAGACTGCATTGGAGAAGAAAGTATCACCCAGGACCCTTTTATCATGACTGTGGAGGAGGGAGATTTGAGTGGGGGTTGGAAGAAAAGGGAAATAGGAGCTTAAAACTTCAAAGGTCCTGTTCATCAGATTGGAAAGGGACTGGAAAGGGAAGAGGGATTCTCAGGACAGCTAAAAAATCCAATGAAAATATGGTTGTCATCCTAGAAAAATGAACACATGCACACAAAATTGTATGCTATGGTTTTAAGGAACAGTTAGACCCTTGGGACCTAAACCAGGAAATTAAAAATTACCTAATCCAGTGGTTTCCACATTAGAGTGGCGGAACCCTATCTTCAATCAAAACCAAACATGAAACCCTAATCTCTAACACAGTGGTTCTCAAGCAGGAACATCCCCAGGGGACAATTAGCAATGTCTAGAGATATTTTTGATTTCCACACCTTGGGGGAGGAAGTTGCTAATAGTCCAGGATACTGCTTAACATACTACATAGCACACACAACAGCCCACCAGACAAAATGTAATCTGACCCAAAATGTCAGTTGTGTCAATATAATAACAAAAGGGTGGGGACTCATTTGAACTCAGCTGTGTTATGTTGGGTAGGAACAGCCACCCAATGTCTCTGAACCTCTAGTATTCTCATCTCTAAAATGGGGTCATCATGGAATTTAACCTCTAGGGTGTTACATTAGTCACAGCACTCTTATAAAGGAGGAAAAAAGGCTGTGTTATTACTATCATTATTACAATTTCTATTATTATGAATGGTATTGCGGAAGATTTCACAAATGAAGAAATCAGTTTGTAATAATTCAGAAAAGTGTCCACCACTGGCTAACTTGAGAAATTAAGAACATGATTAAGTCGTGAAGTGCTTTGTCAGCTGAAAACCTGGCCCAACAATGTGGCCATGAGACTGTTCCCCTCCCCCCCGCATTGCTCATAAACTAGCCCTAAAGAGTACGAACTCTCAACAATGTCAAGAGGGACACCTGTCACAGGACTACCTTGAAGAAGCCAGACAACTCACGTGTGCATGTCTGTATAAAACCCCACCTTGTAATTGCCTAGCTATCTCCCACCTTCACCTCTTCAAACCTCAACACTTATCCTTGGGGAAAATCTTGATTTGAGCAGTCTCAGTTATGCTGCCTATCTTTGCTTGGGGTCTTCTGAAAGCAGAGCCTGAAACAAGGATTTGTATGCAGATCCTTTAACTGAGAGATGATCTTAGGGGAAGTGAGATATGAGAGAGAAAAGGCCAAGGTATGGTGCATTATCAAGATCATGACTATGGGCCAAGGGGGAACGATTCTACCAGAACCTTCTAAATAGAGCATAGACTACCTCCTAGGATCATTTGCCAGAAGGAATTGAGCATATCTATTCATTGGCTTTCCACCCTCATAGGTTGAAAGTTGCCCTTGAGGCTGGTAACTCCCTTTGCATGGGTCCAAGCAAGATACAGCAGCAGTTCATGACACTGGAGAGGCTCAGGGCCAAAAATGGCATGGAGCATATACTTGAGACAAGACACACAAGAGGGAGTGAATGGGAACTCTCACAGAACCGTCTACACCAGACACAACTGAAATCAGAAGTGAGCTGACTGGTTCAAGTTAGAGCACCAGATGAGATGTTATAGCACATGGTATTATGGACACAATTCTTGAGGTTCTTCCAGGGCTGAAGTCTCACTTCTACCAATATTAAACTCTGAGTCTTAGTGTTCTCTTCTGTAAAGATGGTACCTATCTCACAGAACTGTTGGGAGAATGGGATGAGCCTATGTTTATAAAGCTCTTGGCATACTGCAGGCGCTCAGTAAACAGAACTACCTCTTTTATACCTGAGCAACAGGTAAGCCTAAGAACAGATTTTCTTGGGTCTGGAATCTACTCTAATTAACCTGTTTAACATGATTTATACAAGGCAAAGAATGAGAATCAAATGGGGAACAGATTTGCAGGGGAAGAGGGGGATGAGCTACCACTAGGCTCTTTGGGACTTAATGCCATAATGATCTTCCACTAAAGGACCTCATCAGAGTCATCCCTAAGTCCTTGTCCATAGCTTATATCAGGGGTAGGCTCCAAATGACTTAGCTTAGTAGGATAAACTTTTTTTTAAAAAAACTCATCCAAGTAGAGAAACCACCAGACTGGCTTAGGCAGAAGGTCTTAAACTCAAATGCTTGGAGGAGCCAGATGAGTATAATAAATGAGTTAAGTGTGCAGTAATTTCACATACTGAATACAATGAATACTTTTCATTTTCACAAAGAAATATATTCTTCTCCTGAAAGTTACTCAGAATTTATGACTCTCATAGCTTTTTAAAAATTTTTGATATAAACATACAGAAAAATACTTCTCTACTACAAGAAAAATATACCAGCAAAGTACTACATGGCAACTAACTTTGTGCCAAAGAACAAATAAGGAGTGGTGGAAACTGTGATGAACTGGAGATTCTATGTCTTTATATATGTCCATACTCATTACAGGAAATCTTGGATTAGGGCATTCAGAGAATCAATTTCTCCCATGAAAAAGTCATAAACTAGTGAAGACTGACAGAATTAACTTTGAACTCTGAAATTTAATCCAAAACTTACAGCAATCAGGGGGCGATTTAATGAAAAAAAGGAAAACTGAATTTCAGCATTTAAGAAAATCTCCTCAGAAGACTGACCATTGAGATGGTGAAGCAGAGACTTCAGTGGCCACACATGACAAGGAATATAGTCTTTGCAAAATTAGTTTTTAAAAAATCATTAAATCTTGAGGGGGTAGGAAGGAAGAATCTGATTTCCAGAGTTAACATATTATAGTACCCAACATGACCACTTTTTATGAGGCATGTGAAGGAACAGGAAACTAATCCAGTTAAAGGAGTTTAAAAAAAAAAGTGACAGAAATCATATTGGAAGAAGCCCAGTCATTGAACATACTTGATAATGACCTTAAGTCAATGGTCCTAAATACGTCTTAAGAGTTATCCTAACCCTAACAAAAAACTAAAGAAAATTTTAAAATGATGTATGAACAAAATGAGAATAACAATGAAAATATAAAAACTGTAAAAAGAAGCCAAATAGAAATTCTGGACCTGAAAGGTACATTTAACTAAAATGAAAAATTCACTAAAGGTGTCCAGCAGCAAATTTTAGCAGACAAAAGACAGGAAAGCTAGAATTATCCAGCCTGATGACCAGAAAGAAAAAAAAAGTAAATATAGCCAAGCGGACCAATGGGACACCATCAAGCATAACCATATATATATATATATAGGAGTTTTACGAGGAGAGAAAAAAAGAATACTTGAAGAACAGCCAAAAACTACCAAAATTTTATGAAACACACAACTCTACACATCCACAAAGTTCGATAAACTCCAAGCAGAATAAACTCAGATACACATTAAAATGTATTATAAATCAAACAACCAAAAGATGAAGAATTTTGCAAGCAGCAATACAGAAGTGTCTGCATCATGCACAAGAGACTCTCAATAAGATTAACCAATTTCTCATCAGAAACCATGGTGACTGGAAGGTAGTGGGATAACATAATAAAAGTCCAGAAAGAATCAGCTTACATTTCATCCACTGTTTACAAGGGTGAGTGAAAAAAAAGTCCGGTGGGGGGGGGGGGGAAGCAGGGAAGAGACTATACACATATATAAACGTTCCTACCCCAGGGCCAGAACCCTCTGGACTACTCTGTACCGGGCTTTTCTTGGTATTCAAGCTTGAAGATAAGTCCCCTGTATATGGTGGTACAGACTGTGTGCTACACAACTTTATAGTATGTCATTAGTCTAGAACTACATACATTTACTTATCACAACTTTTTCCTGAAAGATGACATTTACGCATCTGGAGGAAAGAAGATGTTTTCTACTTTAAAGTAGTGTCATTTGGTTTAGTGACACAGCTGCTAGGAAGAAATTGTGTGGCCTGAGATCTAATTCCCTAAGCCGCCCCATACAGATTTTTCAGGCCAGCCTGGGCTTTGAGAGTGTCAGCTCAGGGGTCAGCCAACCAAGCCCACTTGAGGGGCTGGTAAGCCTCGTTCCAGGGGTGTCAGCTCTAGCGGCTGGCAAGCCAGCCCTAAAGTGTTGCTGACTCAGTGGACTGGCAAGCCTAGCCCCCCAAACTGCTTCTGCTTCAGAAGTCTTGCCTTTTTCCAGCAGTTCTCCCTGTTCTGCTGGCAGTCGATGGACAAGCCAGCCTCTGCGGTGCATGAATCCTGCTCCGAAGATCTTCTGTAGCTCTTCAGCTTGGTAGTTCTTCTGTCACTCTTCTGCAGCTCTTCACGTATGGGGTCCTGCTTTAGGCCCAGGAGGAAGGAGAAACACAAACAGCTGAAAATTGAGAAAACAAGACCCACGGGAGAAGAGTTAAACTCACCCAGCAGAAGACTCGAAGGGGTTGTCAGTCTGGGTGGCGACCTGGTGCTTATATAGCCCTAAGACCCAGCTGATTGGCTAGCAGTAGCTGTGAGCTGATTGGTTGGCACCAGCTGTGCTGATTGGTCAGTACTATGGGGCAGTCGGCAGGAGGTCGGGGTCTAATGGTGATCTGATTGGTCAGTACTGGGCAGCAAGCTGATTGGTTGTTTTTCCAACCCAACTGTGAGTACTTAAGCTCTAGCTTGAGAGATTTGCAAGGAGCTTGTTTACCAACGTCAGTGTATCAGTTTGAGAAGCCTGCTGGAAGTTTGCTACCTTGTTACCGGAGGACCCACCCTGTCTGTTTGCCTAGCCTTTCTCTAGCTATCTCCTCTCTCACCTACATCCCCAAGCAGGTGAGTATGTAAAATATTTCCAGAGTTAAGAAATCAGAGCCAGAAGGGACCTTGGAAACAACTGACTTCAAATCCTTTATTTCGTATGAGGGAAACTGGGCTTCAGATAACGGGAAGAACGTGCTTGAAGCAAAATCAATGGCTATGATATTAGCCAAGTATTGAGCTGGTCTCTGCTAAACACTTTAAATAGGTGAACTCCGTTAATTCTGGATATACCCTATGGCTTTTGGGGGGGTGTTGAGACTCAGGGAGGTGAGGTCACTTGCCCATAAGTCACACAGGAAATAAATAGCAGAAATAGGATTGACACCCAGGCCATTGGACTCCAGAGTCCATGTCCTATTGGCTCATAAATCTGCAATCTGAGCTAGACCAGCTCATCCTTGTTCCACTAGGCATTGGCTGGAAGCTTCTGAATATTCATCCCTCACACATCAGGGCACTGGAACACCTGGGGCATCTCTCTTTATCCTCATATGGTCTCTTAGCATGGTAGCTTTAGGGAAGCAGGTCTTGCTGGTGGCCAGTGCTCCCATTCCATGTGTCCTGGGGGTGGGGGGATAGGCAAAAGCTGTACTGACTTCTAAGACTTAGCCTCAGAAGCCAAGAGCATCACCTCCTTCGTTGTCACAGGCCCAACCCAGATTTAAGGGGAAGGGATATAGAGACTCTTGTTGGGGAAGTGTCAACATGCCATTATAAAAACAGCACATGGGGCATGAGATTTTGGTGTAGCATCTTTGAATAGTACAATCTGTCATGTTGCTTGAGGAAGAGTAGAGAACTGACCCACCCCCATGGGAGGCATGGCTCCTAGGCTCACCCTTGGTTTGATTTACGATTTGCTTCAAGGTTCCTCAAAGAGGTGCGTGTGGAGATCAGAGGTGGAGGAGACTTGGAAGGGGTGACCAGTTTCCAGAAAGTGCTGGGTGACATCTATATGCCCCTTCTGGATCCACTCTCCTACCTCTCCTCCCTGCTCTCTTCCCAGGAGACTGACCTTTGTGGGGGCATCAGAGGAGAGCTGACAGGAGGTCAGAGTGGGAGGAGAAGGAGGGAGGGGCTTGTTCTCCTTGCTCTTCCCTGCAAAGTGACCATAGGCTGGCTCTGCTCTGGGTCACAGCACTACTTCTGCTTCTTTGTACCACCCTTCCCTTCCAGAATCCAAGAACTGTCCCTTCCCCTCTTCCTTTTGAGGCTGGAGGTGGCAGCAGCTTCTTGGGTACCAGTTCTAGGTCACCACACTATCCTGTGGGAACCTCACATCCTGGTAACACCTGCGTAAATATTTTTCTGTAATGAAACCTTCCCTGAATTATGCTAATCTTCTACTGGGATGCTGACTGATACATACTGAGTCCAAGACTGCTAGTCGATTTTCCGGTATCATTCACTCATCGCTTCACTCATTCACTCATCATTTATCTACTGGCATGTTCACTCACTCCTTGGCAGTTCCTCGGCTCACAATTTACTCAACACCACACACTCCTTCATTTATCCACCTCACCCCACAAATGCATCTGGTCCCCTGCCTCAGGCCCAGGCACTTCATGAGGACTGAAACAGAGTGGCTTTCTCAGCAATACTTCCTTCATCCTGAATCAACTGAATTTTGTTTCAGAAGTACTGTGCCTCAGCCAGGCATGGTGGCACGTATTTGTAGTCCCAGCTATTTGGGAGGCTGAGGTGGGAGGATTTCTTGAGCCCAGGAGGTTGAGGCTGCAGTGGGCTATGATCACACCTCTGCACTCAAGTCTGGGTAACAGAGTGAGACTCTGTCTCAAAAAAACAGTTCTTTTTTGAGTTGGAGTCTCACTCTGTCGCCCAGACTGGAGTGCAGTGGCCGCTCCCGGCCACCGCAGCCTCGACCTGCTGGGTTCCAGC